>NC_064851.1:124820268-124945268 GCF_024139225.1 Suncus etruscus
TCCTTCCTTCCTTCCTTCCTTCCTCCTTCCTTCCTTCCTTCCTTCCTTCCTTCCTTCCTTCCTTCCTTCCTTTCCATCCTTCCTTCCTTTCCTTCCTTCCTTCCTTCTGTCCTTCCTTCCTTCCTTCCTTCCTTCCTTCCTTCCTCTCCTTCCTTCCTTCCCTTCCTTCCTTCCTTCCTTCCTTCCTTCCTTCCTTCCTTCCTTTCTTTCTTTCTTTCTTTCTTTCTTTCTTTCTTTCTTTCTTCTTCTCTCTCACTTTCCTTTCTTCTTCCCTTCCCCTTCTCTTTCTTTCTCTCTCTTTCTTTTTTCTCTATTTCTTATTTCTTTCTTTCTCTCTCTTTCTCTTCCATTCTTTTTCTTTATTTTCTTTCTCTTTCTTCTCTCACTCATTAACATTGTCACGATAGTATAATAATCTCTAACTACACTGACCACTCTTTGTAAAAAGAAAATTCATGACTTTCATCTCTCTTGATGACTGAATAATATTCCATTGTATATATGTACCTCAGTTTTTTTTTAGCCATTCATCTGTTGAAGGGAGTCTTCATTGTTTCCAGATTCTGGCTATTGTAAATAATGCTGCAATGAATATAGGTATAAGAAAGGGGTTTTTGAAATATAATTTTTGTGTCCTAGCATATACCCTAGAAGTATATAGCTGGATCATATTGGGTGCTCAATTTCCAGGTTTTTTTTTAAAGAAATATCCATATTATTTTCTATAAAGGCTGACCTAGACAGCATTCCCACCAGCAGTGAATGAGAGTTTCTTTCTCTTCACATCCTGCCAGCACTGATTACTCTTGTTCTCTGCTATTGTGCCAGTCCTCTCTGGCGTTAGAAGTTACCTCATAGATGTTTTGGACTTGAAATCTCAGATGATTAGTGATATGGAGCATTTTTTAATGTGCTTTTGGCCATTTGTATTTCTTCTTTGAGAAATAGTCTGTTCATTTCTTCTCTCCATTTTTTTCCTCCCTTTTCCCTCCCTTTCTCCCTCCCTCCCTCCTTCCCTACCACCCTCCCTCCCTTCCTTCCTCTTCTCCCTTCCTCCCTTCCTTCCTCCCTTCTTTCCTTCCTCCCTTCCTTCCTCTCCTCCCTTCCTTCCTCTCCTCCTCTACTCCCTTCTTTCCTTCCTCCCTCCTTCCTCCTTTCCTCCCTACCCTCCCTTCTTTCCTTCCTCCCTTCCTTCCTCCCTCCCTTCTTTCCTTCTTTCCTTCCTTCCTTCCTTCGGCTTCCTTCCTTCCTTCCCTCCCTTCCTCCCTCCCTCCTTTCCTCCCTCCCTCCTTTCCACTCTCTTTCTTTCACTGTATAATATTTTGGGGGAAGTTGTTTCTTGCCAGTGTTATTCAAAAAATTATTTCCTGTTTAGTGCTCAGGAGTCCTCCTGATAAGTGTTTCAGAGGATCATATGTGGTGCTTTTTTTTTTCTTTTCTTTTTTTTGGCTTCTGGGCTATACCCAGCAGTACTCAAGGGTTACTCCTGGCTCTGTATTCAGTAAATTGCTCCTGGATGACTCAGGGGGACCATATGGAATGCTGGGAATCAAATCTGGGTCCATTCCCAGGTCTGCCATAGCTGTGGCTATCTCTCTGGGCCCTATACATGGTGCTGAGCTGAAACTATGGTCAGCTGCATGCAAGGCAAACGCTGTAACCACTATGCTATCTCACAACTCCTGCTGATTATTTTCCTAACATGATTTCATCTTGTGAACTTTATTTTCTCTAGGCCTCAATTCTCACCTATTAAAGAAGGGTGCCTAGCCTGGGCATTCCAGGGCATACCTATTTTCCTCTCCACTCCTACCTTGGAGATCTGGTGGAAGAGTTAGCCACTGTGTGGACATGGGCCCTGACTTTCCTGCTCTTTCTTAGCAGGGGGCACTGACTATTCTTGGTTGTCTCCCACTTTGGGCCCAAAGATTTCTTGATATCTCTTTCGTGAAGTTTTATTTCAGGAAGGATTCAGTCTGCCAAATCAACAAAGGACATTCTGGGATTTACCTCAGAAGCACTGAAAATCTGGGAGCGCTAATCATCCAAGTTGTCCTAACGTGCATATTCAAGTCCCTTATCACGTCCCTGCCTGTAACTTGAGGTGACAGTAATACTATAATACCCTTCACGTAGCTCCTATCTTCTGCTGACAATCAGTCTTTAGACAATGTTTTCTTCACTTTCAGCTCTTTGAAAAGGGAATTTTCCCCTAAAGGGTTTTTATGACATGCTTTCTCAGCAAATTGAGAATAAGTAGGTATATAAAATGAGCTCTCTTGCTAGCTCAATGATTTGCTTCAAAATGTTCATGTAGGCTCCTTTGCAATTTGGAATGGGCACTTCAGTAAAAACAAGGTTATAGGGGCTGAAGAGATACAAAGCTGTAGGGCGTTTGCCTTGCATGTAGCTAATCCAGGAAAGACAGTGGTTCGAATCCCAGTGTCTCATATGGTCCCCCAAGCCAGGAGTGATTTCTGAGCGCATAGCCAGGAATAACCCCTGAGCGTCACAGGGTGTGGCCCAAAACCAAAACAAACAAACAAAAAAATCCCCCCAAAACACAAGGATATATAAAAGCCCACAGAATCATACCAAAGTAGTCAAAACATTCAGCAGTTAAATCCAGCAGTCTTTACACATATGTGTTGTTGGTGGATGTTTCTATCCCAGGGACCACCTTCCATAGAGACATACTTTTGTAAGAAAGCACAAGAGAAGACCTGACACTTGATGAAAGGAGCTGCAATGAGCAAATATTAAAATTGAAAAAAGGGGGGCACTCTTGCTTTCTATTCCTTCCTTGTTGACTTTGTATTCATTATAATTTTATTCATTCACAAACTCACCTTATTCATCCAAAACCATCTTGAGTGTCTATCAGCCATATGTCAGACTCTGGGGAGGTTTTGCCCTTTGATAAGTGGACAAGGTGGGTGAGCTCTTTGGTCTCCCAGAGCTGGCATTTAAAAGGAAGGTGAGACACCGAGTCAGACATAAATTGAATAATTATAGATAGTAATAAATACCATAAAGCAAGTGAGTAAGACAGAATTACATTAATAGTTAATTAATATTAATTACATTAATAGTCTAGTCAGAAGTCACTGAATCATAGAAATGAGAATCACAACCACCACCACCACAAGTACTACCTCTTTTGATTTTCTAATTTTCCATTTTATCTCTGTACTGATAGTTACTTAACTCACAATCAAGGAATTAATTATCAAAAAGCTATCAGATAAATATCTAAGAAAACTGCCTTAGGGATTACACTAGCCTATCCTAGTTTGATATTTTTCTCTCATGTTAAGTTTCTTTAAAATAGGCAGGCCATACTTTTGAGGGTAAAAGCACAAGATTCTCATTAACATTTTGGAACTGTTTCTATAAGTTATGGTTCAAAATTGAAACATTGGATGGAGCTCCATTCAAATTCATCCTCTGAAATTATTTTTATAAATTGATGAGAAAATGAAATTAAGGAACTTCTAACTGGCCCTCTCTGAGAACTTCTTTCACTCACCCAGTACACAACTTCTTGTTTCACTGCCCATCCCCAATCCCCCACCCCCACTGTGTTCTTTGTTCCACTCTAACATTCTGGATCACTGAGTTCTAATTTGGATTCTTAGACTGATAGTAGCCACATATTTTCTCTCTCTCTCTCCTCTCTCTTCTCTCTCTCTCCCTCTCTCTCTTCCTCCCTCTCTCTCCCTCTCTCTCTCTCCCTCTCTCTTCCTCCCTCTCTCTCCCTCTCTCTCTCTCCCTCTCTACCTTCTTCTCTCTCTCCTCTGTCTCTCCTCTGTCTCTCCTCTCTCTCTCTCTTTCTCTCAATCTCTCTCTCTCTCTTTCTCTCTCTCTCTCTCTCTCTCTCTCTCTCTCTCTCTCTCACACACACACACACACACACACACACACACATTTGGCAATGCTCAAGAATGGTTCTGTGCTCAGAAATCACTCCTGGAAAGACTTGGAAGATTATATGGGATGCCAGGGATCCAACCTGGCTTGACTCTGCATGAGGCAAGCATCTTATCCTCTGTGTTATATCTCTGGTAATTCTTGCCTCTTTTGATGAGTGTGCAGGAGGTGGGAGGATCTGGGGATCAACTTCCAAGTAGTGCTCAGGGCCTCTAGGATCACTTCTGGTGATACTTGCTTGTCAATGTCCACCTGATAGTTCTGTTCTCTGACCAATCAAGAAATGCTGTTTTCCCTGAAGATGAGGAAGGCCACTTATCTCTAGCAGGGTGATTGTTGCCTGATTTAAAATTAAGTCAGAAAAAAAAATTAAGTCAGAATTTTTGTTTGTTTATTTGGGGGGGGCACACTTAGTGCTGCTTAAGGATTACTTCTTATGATGTTTGGAGGACCATATGTGTGCCAGGAATCAAACCTGGTACAAAGCAAATGCCCTACCCTCTGTATTATCATTCTGGCTTCAAGTCAGACCATATAATCTGTTATGTTATCTGGGTATTTCTTTTTCATAACTCAGAACTTAATTTAAAATTTGCTTGCATGCTACCTACAAATTTTTGTTTTGTTGTAAAATAATGAAAAGGTGAGGGGATTTATATGAATACAATTCAGTCCAATCTAAGGCTCCCCACCAAAATACCACACTAAGACAGTAAATTCTCATTGGTGATCAAAATAACCAACCAGTCTGGTATTGATGCAACTGAGCAGGGCTTTTCAAGTGGAAGAAAGACAGGAGCGCTTTTGTATATTAATGAGCTACTCTCCTGTAATTCTATTGGGAGGGATGCCCTCGGCATATGAGACTGTGTTATATTGGGTTGCAACATCTGTCACTGGCTTGCAGAGCTGTTAATCTTTCATTTCATATTCAGACTTATCAGAACTCATTAAAAACTCTCCATTTGTGCAAGTCTTTTTGGGAAAAAGCACCTTATCATAGCGTCTTAGATATTTTCCTCTCAAAACAACAACAACAAAAAACAACCAAAGCCTCCATTTTTAAACACATTTTTCACCAGCAGCAAATAGCATCTGGTGGCAGGAGGTGGGACCTTGTCAGACATGCAGATGACTGGGCAGCTTATCTCCAGGGGAAGTTTAGTATTGGTTAGAGAAGGGCTTAAAATTAAAATTGAAATATCCCCATTACCATTTTGATTTCGTGTCTATGAGAAAATTTAGAAGTTGGTGCAAATGGCATTCTATTAGCACCCCTCCCGAGTCTTGCATATTTTTTAGAGGCTGCACAAAGCCTGAGCCGAAAGCCTGGATCATTAGGAGAACATCTCATTGCTCACCTACTTGGGAGTCCAGGCACATGCACAATGGCTGAAAGCCTAAACAGAAAGCTAGGTGTGTCCTGCCCCAGCAAAAATCAAATGATTTCCATTTCTGTAGCACAACAAGGAATACAGCAGGGATTTCTTCCATCAGGCCCTCTTTGCAGCTTTAACATATATTAAAAATGTACAAAACTGGACAGGGCAGGTACACAAACTGTGCAAAATGGCCCGTCTGGCTGCTTATTTTACATTTATAAAAACATCAATATTTCTAATATTAACCTGTTATAACAGCCACCATATATCAATACTTCCATAGGCTTACAGAAGTTCAGAGAGAAATTTGTGGACACTGAGAGTTTTTCCATGTGGGCAAGAGATAGGATAAATCTCTCCCTTTTATCCAAATAGAAGCCCACAGATAAAATGATGCTATATTAAAGAGAAGGCAAATGTTGGGGCTACATTAAGCTCTTTTTATTTGGATAGAATGGGACATCCAGCTCTTCTGCCCCCAAGAAATGAGAATATAAACTTTGAAACCTCTAAATTCCTAGCAAAAAATACAATCATGTGGAAGAAGTGGTCACAGGAGGTTTGGTGAGTGGAGGGGCTTTGCTCAGAGGCTTTCAGTGTCGCGTTGGCTACGAAGGTTCCAAAAGAGGCAGCAGCTGCCCAAGCACCAGAATTAGTTTTCCTCTTGGATTCGAAAGGCCAGATTCCTGGCTCCTCTCTAGAAGAATCCCTGTGGGTTTGTTTTCCCCTTTTGGCAGGCAAACTTTTTCCTTGGTATTATTATTATTATCTTAGGACACTTGTGATTTGCCAATTCCTGTTGAAAGGGTAAATGCATACAAATCATTCCAACACTCATAACCCACACCCAGAGTGTCACCTTTTCTCCACCACTTTCTAGGCTCTCCCTTCCATTCTCTTCTTGTCTCCAGCCTTAGTCTACCTCAGTTCTGTTGACCACTTCTCAGTTTCTGCTTTTGGAGCATTTGCTGTTCCCTTCTGTATTATATATAAACATGTATATGACTGCAGCATTCTGTATCGACCCTTTCTGACTGACTTCATTTAGTCCTAGATCCATCCACCTAAAGGCAAATTGCATGATTTGGCAAGCAAACTCCAAGAAAAATCTGAGAGCCATACAAATTGTTTCACAGCCCACTACAATCAGAAGGGGCCTGAAATCTCATACCATTAGCCCATCTGCCATCAGTCTGCATTTTGAGGAAATTGGATAATATCTAGGTTGGGTTGCTGAAAGCAATCCGACAGTAGGAAGAAGCCATGCAGTTGAAGAAAAGAAGAATATTCCCGTGCCTTCTCTGACTTTTCCTTTTAACGGTGTCACCTAGTACTGAAACTGCATTGCTTTAAAGTTTCCCAGACCCATAGCTGTGTCCATGTTGGTGTGTCAGAAAATTCATCACACCTGATGGCATTTAGCCCTTGGGAGTCTCAACTCACTGATACAACAGCTGTGAGACATTGGCAGCCCAGCACATCCCACTAAACTCCCAGCCACATGAAGAGAGAAAGAATGAAAGAAGATTGTTTAGTATACAGAGAAGTATTGCTTGGTGGTATTTCTTAAATCCATTTCTTGAACTACTTTGAGTTAAGAAATATACAATCAAGTATAGCAAAGTATTGCTTATCTTTCAAGCAGCGTCCCTAAATGCAACCTACTGGTACATAGTTACAATTATGCAACTAATGATCACAGTTAGGAAATTTGCACTGAAACAATGTTGTTATCTAAAGTTCTAATTTTTCCTCATTGTCCCTTAATGTTCTTTATATCTGGTCCATAAATCAATTAAAAATCTTACTTGAAGTAAAATTTATCCTCAGTCTTAATTTCCTGTAATCTGTAACATTTTCTTAGCTTGTATCTTCATGACCCTGGACACATTGAAGAGTGCAGTCTCTTGGACTCTAGTCTAAACTCTTACTTGGGTGAATTTGGTTTCCAAAGACTGTATTCATCTGAGAGACATATCAGTCCTGGTGAAGCTCATTGTGGTAATTTGTCAAATAAGATGCCTTTCTCTATTATATTCTATCCCATTTGTTAATAAGTATTTTTTAATTCTTGTTTGATATTGTGGGGGGTATACCCAACAGGGCTGGAGATATATGTAGTATGCAGGGCTAGAGATAGGCTCCAGAACTGTCCCTATATCATTTGAGTCATATCACCCTGCCTCATTATAAGTATCTAATAAAAAGATATTTTGAGATTAGATACCCTCATTACTCATCATCTACTCACCTACTATTTTCATATCCTCTAATGATTCTTACCTGAAGCAATGATTACTGTGATGTTTTCCAAATGGTGAGTATTCTGAGATACTATCTTTCTTCCTTTGTTTATTAGTTAAAATTGTGTTCTATGAAGGACCTTTCCTTTAAATAAATAGTTTAATATAATAAATATATTAAATAATAGTTACACTATTGTTATTATTATTATTATTTTGGGTTTTTGCTTTTTGGGTCACTCCTGGCAGCGCTCAGGGGGTTATTCTGCCTCTATGCTCAGAAATCACTCCTGGCAGGTTCAGGGGACCACATGCGATGCCGGAATTTGAACCACCATCCTTCAGCATGAAAGGCAAATGCCTTACCTCCATGCTATCTCTCCCAGCCCCCTTTACATATTATTTTAATAATAGTTTATGCCAGTATGAGCTCTTGAATTCTATAGTTTTCTATAAGTTTAATGTAATACTATTATTTCTTATTTGGATCACCCAAGGTATCAATGGATTCCTATGCCATTTTTGACATGTCTCTATCATTATTGGGGCACTTTCTTACTTTATGACATTTAGGATATTATTATTGTTAGTAATAATACTGCAGACTATTATTCTTCTTTCTGTTCCAAGTCTTGGAAACAGCCATTTTGACAAAAAAGAATTAACTAATATGAAATGAATTTTCTTTTTCCTTTTCTTGGAGAATGGTATTTTGAACCCAAGATCTTGAAGATGGCAGTTCGCATTGCAATTGAACTTAGTGAGTAGCACTAAAAAATACATGTGTTATATACATACTGTCTCTATTTCTACTGAATTGTTCACATACTAAAAACTGTAAATTATATTATTTTCCATCTCAATCTAAAGTCACAGGGCTTTTCATTTATATGTAAACAAATATATATTTTATATATATACAATTTTATTTATATTCTCTCATCATGAAAAGCTAAGGACTCATATTTACTTACTGTTCAACACTGGAATATGCATAAAGTAACTTAACATTATCACTTTAAGTGCTCAAATTTAATTGCAAAAGTGAAAATTACATGTAATTTCAAAATATAAATGAAATATTTTTGCTTTGCATCTTAAATTGTTAGTCTTAGTACTGTTCTTTAATAACTAAAGAAAGTGTGAAATGGTAATGTTTGGGCCACATTGCAGAGTCAAGACTCTATGCTCAGGGATCTTGCCTGGCAGTGCTTATGTACTATATATGGTTCCAGGCATTGAACCAAGGTCAGTCACATGCAAGGCAAGTGCTTTACCCTTACTTTCTCTTAGACAACAAGAAAATGTCTCATTTTCAACAAGAAACTGTTGTCTTTTAGACTTACAGAAACAGTTCAAGGTTTTATTTCTTACTAAGTATTCCAAACTTCTAAAAATTATGTTTGGATTAGCTTTATATAAAGGATTTTATGGTTATCTGGATATATGTTGAGATTATCTAGAGTAAGGATACTATCACATGTTAAAAAAATGTGAAAGGGGTGGGCTGGAGCAATAGCACAGTGGTAGGGTATTTGCCTTGCACTTGGTCAACCCAGGACAGACCTAGGTTCGGTTCCCGGCATCCATATGGTCTTCCCAGCCTGCCAAGAGCAATTTTTTGAGAGCAGAGCCAGGAGTAACCCCTGTGCACTGTCAAGTGTGGCCCCCAAACTAAAAACAAATGAGTGAAAAAAGAATGAGAAAGGGGAAGCACAGAATTAACAAATGCATTATTTTCCATATTTCTCTGTGCCTCACACTATTGTATAGGCTCTTAAAGATAGGCTGTAGAATGAACTTTTTCTCACAATTATCAGCAATGCAGAGAGGAGCTGAGAGGAACTGATTCACTGTAGATGTATATTTCACTTACCAAACAGGTATTATCTCTAATTTGTCTTTTCACTTTATTTGAACTCCTAATACAATTGTTGACTTATAGACTTAAAAGACCTCAAGAAAAATCACCAATATACTATATTTATTCAATTCAGATCTAACAGCTTTCTCTACATTAATTAGAAGCCAGTAAGTCAAGTCACTTATGGAACATATAATCACAATATGATCACTTCATGTTTTCAAGATAGTGTACCTTAATTTTAACACAACATTAATAAGTTAATAAAAACACTTAACATTAGTGAGTTAAAAATCAGTGTCAAAACAGAAACTCCTGCATTGTTTTTGTAAAAGTCAACTTCACTGCTTATCTGTTATAAAATTGCATTTAAAAAAATTAACAGTGTCAGTAAAGTAATGAGGCAGAAAAATATAAACCTGGAAAGTATAAAAAATATAAGAGAATGGCAGATTATATCACAAGGAAAAACTAAGAATGAAATGGGACTAGATGATATTAAAAATAATAAAAGACATAATCACATAAAACCTATCATAGAACTTTATTTGCTAATATAGCAAAATGTATATGAGACAATAAATAATTAAAAAGCTTATTAGAATTTAATAGATCCAATATTACTAGATTTTAATATTCACTTCAGTATTAAACAGATTAAATATTTAAAAAATAAATAAGATCATAAATGTTTTGACTATATAAGTTTAATCATAGATACATAAAACTTTGTTCCTAAAAGTTTTTAAAATTCCTAGGGAACACTTAGAAAAGTTGCTCATGTATCAAGTCATAAAGAGAAACTCAATAAAATGTGAAAATTTTAACTAATACAAGACTTACTAATCAAATCTGATAATAATGAATAATTAACTGCTTAAATGATAGTAAACCTAATTTTTATTATGCCTCTTGAACAAGTGAGGAAATCAAATCTAAAATTAATATTTAGAGATAATTAAAATGAAACTAATTCACAGCAGAATCTACAGAATACAGCCAAAACTATTCACAGAGAAAAATTTATAACCTGAAATAACTTTGGGATTAAGAAAGATGAAAGGTTAAAATTTAGCTCTGGGGGGTGGGATTGCAAGTATGAGGGGTTCAGGCTCAATCCCTAGATTCTGAGTGTCATAGGAAGAGACCTGTAAGCATTAAACTGGAGTGTTTACCACCTCTCAACATCACCAAGTATGAATCAAAACAAAAACACCAAAATAAAGTTGAAAAGTAAGTGAATAAAAAAAAGAAAATCATTGTTCTTAGAAATGTCCAAACTGATGTCAAACTTGCATTGACGAAGAAGATAAACTATCCATTAGAAAGAGTGAAGAGAAATAGAAACACAAGAAGAGGAGTCTGAAGTTACAAAATAATGACATTATACCAAAATCATGAACAGTACTTTTTTTTGTTTGTTTGTTTTGTTTTGTTTTGTTTTGTTTTGTTTTGTTTTGTTTTGTTTTGGGTCACACCCGGCAGCGCTCAGGGGTTACTCCTGGCTTCACGCTCAGAAATCACTTCTGGCAGGCTCAGGGGAGCATATGGGATGCCGGGATTCAAACCACCGTCCTTCTGCGTCTAAGGCAAACGCTTTACCGCTGTGCTATCTCTCCGGCCACAAAAGTACAGATTTTAATAGTATGAACTACTTAAAAAAGTAAACTTGTCAAAATTAGCAAAGTAATATGCAAAACTTAAACATGGCAGCAATGATAATTTTAAGGATTTTCTTCCAGATAGTATCATAGAAAGGAAACATCAAATCTTATAGGATATAGTAACTTACGTTATTATCAAAGTCAGAAAGTGAGGCCAGAGCATTAGTACAGCTAGTAGGGAATTTGCCTTGCATGTATTTGACCCGGGGTTCAATCTCCAGTATCACATATGGTCTCCTGAGCCTGCCAGGAGTGATTTTTGTGTGCAGAACAAGGAGTAACTCCTGAATACTTCCAGATATAACCATTATTTATTTTGAGAATAAGAAATACACCTTGCAGTTCAACTTGTTTGTTATAATTTAGATTTTTAATTCCCTAAAATAGCAAAAATTATAAATACAAATGTCTAAATAAATCATAAAGATGTACATGTATGGGGCGGAGCGGTGGCACAGCAGAAGGGCATTTGCTTTGCACGAGGCTAACCTAGGATGAACCATGGTTCAATCTCCTGGTGTCACATATGGTCCCCCAAGCCAGGAACAATTTCTGAGTGCATAGCCAGAAGTAACCCCTGAGCATCACTGGTGTGCCCCCCCCCCAAATAAACCAAATAAAAATGATGGACATGTAAATATACAACATAAAAGTTTATTTAATGAATTCTTTAAAGGAATAATATGTCTTATTTAGTCCTTCAGAAATTTAATCATAGTTAAAATGTAGAACTATATGTGTTATGCCATATATATGTATATGTATAGATATATATAGGTTTCTGCTGTAGGCAGCTTCTGAGATAGTCCTCACTGTTCTCCTCTTCTGTGTTCACACCTAGTGTGGAAACTCCTTTTGATTATCTTGTTTCTAACCAACAGAATTGAGGAACATTGAGAAATGTCTTTTTATAGATTATAACAGAAGGTTCTGATTTCCATCCCCTCCCCAGCATCAGAGTCTTCATCTTTGCTAGCTTTGACAAAGCAAGTTGCCAGCTTGAATAATTTCTCATGGTAGTGGACAATTAGTTAAACCTATCTAAGAATCAGGTAGAAGTGGAGGCTCTCAAATCAATATCCTTTAATGACTAGAATCCTGCCCAAATCCACCAAAGTGAGTTTGCAAGCAGAATCTCAGTTGAGATTTCACATTAAACCCAGTTTGAGGCAATCCCTTGATCTCAGCCTCATTAGAGACGAAACAGAGGACCCAACTAAACTATGCCCAGATTTCTGGCCACAAAAATGGTAAAATAATAAATGTGTACATCATGGTGAAGTTGGTGATATTTTTTAAAATTTAGCAATAAATAACTAATATTGATGCCTTGCAACCTCTTTTCAAAGTAACTGATTATTTTTGTGAAGAATGCCTCTGTTCTTGGGCTGCATATTTTCAAATTGGAATTTCAAACAGTAATGTTCCTGTTCTCTCTATTATTCTCCTGTAGAAATATGTAGTGAATATTGGGGAAAGATTTGTTCTTAACATAGCTCCTCCTTCTAAGCTTTCTATTTTCAATATCCTTGCTTCAAGTGAGGATCCTTTCCTGAATGTTTTTGATCACATTGTATATTTACCAGGGAAATGCTGCCTCTTTAGGGGAGACTTGCCATAGCTCACCTTCACCTGATGAATTCATTTCTAGGATGAAGAATTAGGAAGTCATCTGAGTACACAAATCTGTGCCACCTGTTCCAATTAGTCTAGTCAATTAAGCTTATCTGACTCACATGTTTAGAATGTTTCCTAGACTTACGTAGAAAATAGATAAGATGCTATTCATTGCTACCCTAAAACCCCAAACAATACCAATAAAAATTGAGTATTCTAGGAAGGAATGATAGGAAATGCCCATAACATAGCCAGTATGTATAGCAGAAACCAATAGCAGTCATGGCATTAAATGATGATTTAATAAAGGAATTTATACAAAATACAAGGATAAGACAAAAAAACTCCCCATCACTGCTAACATGACTCTATGAAGATTATAGTCCTTGGAAATATATAAGATGATTATTTTCTTATGATATCTTTATATAGATGAAATCTAATAAATTCAGCTGAAAATAATAAAACAAAGCCATAAAAATAAATAAAAATAGACAAAACTACTAGCCTTTCTTTCTTTCTTTTTCAGTAGCTTTTCTTTATATTACAATTACCTGCTAGAAAATATAATGGAAACAAGATGTATTGGCAGTGTACTTCAATTTAAAAAAAACTATAAAATACACAGACTATACTGAAAAAGAATCTATTTGACTTTTTTTTTTTTTGTCAAGTTTCAAATCAAAAGTACTTTTTTGGGAAAAGTTTAGAAATCCTGTTTTGTTTTGTTTATGGATTTTGATCACACTCAGTAGTGCTCAAGGGTTACTCCTTGTTTCTGCACTCAGGAATCATTCCTGGCAGGCTTGGGAAACCATTAAAAAATGTCAGGGCGGGCCGGAAAGATAGCGCAGCGGTGTTTGCCTTGCAAGCAGCCGATCCAGGACTAAAGGTGGTTGGTTCGAATCCCGGTGTTTCATATGGTCCCCCATGCCTGCCAGGAGCTATTTCTGAGCAGACAGCCAGGAGTAACCTCTGAGCACCGCTGGGTGTGGCCCAAAAACAAAACAAAAACAAAAACAAAAAAAGCTCAGGGCAAGTGCCTTACTCGCTGTGTTATCTCTTCAGCCCCAACACATATAAATTCTGAAAAAGGGGAGGAGGACAAAGAGAAAAAATAAGAGAGTGTGGGTTTGTCCAAAGGTGGAAAAACTTGCAGTTTTAAACTGCAAAGTCTTTTTTGTTTGTTGTTGTTGATGTTTTGATATTGGGGCCACAGCTGGCAATGCTCAGGGTTCAGTGCTCAGTGCTCAGGCTCAGTGTTCAGGGATCAGTCATGTTTGGGCCCCTGAAACTATATGTGATGCCATGATTGAATGTGGGTTAGCTACAAGGCAAATGCTCAATACTATGTACTATTTCTCCAGCCCTCATTTTTTTTAAAGTTCCAAGATAGTGCAAAAAAGAAAGATGCTTCTTTTGCATGAGGTTGGCACCATGAATGTGGCCCCTTGAGGACTATCAGCAGTGAAGACAAAAGACATGCAGCAATATATCCTGAGTATCACCAGGCAGGTATGGCTCTACTGCCCCCTCAAATGGTCTTGAGGAAATATATAAAACAGCTATGATGGAAATAAAACAAAGAACAAAAGTTAATGACAAGCTATTCTGGAAGAATAAAAAATTTTAAACTCCTCACTAATTAACATAAACTCAGAGAATAGTACTAAGGGCTTATTTAGTAACTGATCAGAGCATATTATTATCATATTGCATCAACGTTTCATCTCATTTGGAATAATTCAGCCTTACCAGGGGATACTAAAAAGCCACATATAAAAATAAAATGCTGCATAGCACAAGCAACTAAATTCTATATATCATCATGGCAATAAATCTCTTCATATAATAATTTCTCTAAACGCAATGAGCTTTACTCCCTCAAAGAAAGACAGAATAGATGGATAAAACAGGAAATAAAACCGAACTTTCTTTTGCTTATACGAGATACACTTAAACTTCCATGATAAACACAAACTCAGAGTCATTGGTTAGAGGACAATTATACAGGTTTATCACAGACAGAGTAAAGTAGGGATAGCCATATTGTTTTAAAGCCAAATAATAGTCAAACTAAGGAAGATAAGAGATAGAGTGAAACATTACTTTTAGCTTAAGTAAATAATAGATCATGAAGACTTAACTCTCATCAATATATATGCACCAAATAAAGGTTTACAAAGAAATTGCTGACCTAAGGAATATACTTTGATGGCAGTTAATTAAGAAAGATCTTTAACAATTTCCAAGGCCAAGAAGTAACCCCTGGGCATCACTGGGTGTGCCCCCCCAAAAAGTCAAACTATTGTTACTTGTAGATGACATAAAAAAAAAACCTAAAACCTGCACCAAAAACTCTGAGAAATAATAAACCAATAAGTAAGGTAGCAAGTTACAAAATAGTACACAAAATCTGTATTTTCCTGTACACAAATAATGAGCTAGAAGAAAAAAATGTACAAGGTGATACCATGTGTCAAATAATACAAATATCTAGGAATCAACTTTTCAAGGAAGGTGAAAGACATACACTGAAAACTATAACTCACTGCAAGAGAAATAGAATATGACATCAAGGAATGGAAATATATTATTTGTTCTTATACAGGTACTGATTCATATATTGAACAGGTATTGATACCTGTTTTGACAATATTGTATCAATAATGACTATCCTACTCAAAGCACAATGTAGATTCAATGCAATGATCTTTAAAGTTCCAATGACATATTTCAAAGACTTAGGATAAAACACTTCTAAAATTTGCCTGGAACCATAAAAGTCTCTGAATAGCCTAAGAAATTCTAAGGGAGATTAAGAGGACAATAGGAGGCATTGCATTTTCCAAATTTAATCTCTACTGCCAAGCTATTACAATCAAAACTGCGTGGTTTGGGAATAAAGATAGACCTGCAGACTAATAGAACAGAATCTAGAATCCTGAGTTAATGTTCCAGTTTTATAGACAACTAATCTACAACAAAGAATCTAAATATATTTAGTGAAGTAAAGAACATCTCTTCAACAAATGGTGTTGGGAAAACTAGCCACATGTAAAAATATATGAAATTAGAACCATATTTTACACCAGTGACAAAAGTAAACTCAAAGTGAATTGAAGTTCTCAAGACTAGATTATAATTCACAAAGTACCTTGAAGAAAATAGCAGCAGAACTCTCCAGTAAATTGACTGTAGAGAGTCTTCAATATGACAATAGAGAAAAAAACAACAAAACTCAAAAGTAAACAAGTGTAATTACATCAAATAGAAAGGTTATAAACAATGGGATAAAACCCCTCAAATTATAATAAAGGACACCCTATTGAATGGGAGAAAATATTTTCATAAAATACATCAGTTAGAGGGCTAGTATCCAAGGTCTATAAAATCACTCACCAAACTAGTGACCACCACAAATGACCAAGAAGATGAACAGACACTTTCTCATATAGATATAGAGATGACCAATAGCCTTATGAAAAAGTTATAATAAGCATGATTTTTCTAATGATTTAAAAAATACAAGTTAGGGGCTGGAGAGATAGCACAATGGTAAGGTATTTTCCTTGCATGTGGTCAACACAGGATAGATCCTGTTTCGAATCTCGACCAAGCCTGCCTGGAGTGACTTTTGAGCAAAGAGCCAGGAGTAACCCCTGAGCACCACTAGGTTTGACCCAAAAACCAAAAAAAAAAAAAAAAAAAGTTAATGCAATATTGATATGTAATATTATGCCAGCAACAATCTCTCATATCAAAAAGTCTGGAAGCAAGGAGGGGTTGTGGTGACAAAGGAACTCTCACCACTGTTGATTAAAGAGTTGTCTTGTTCAGAAATTTGAAGATCTGGGCCCGGAGATATAGCACAGAGGTGTTTGCCTTGCAAGCAGCCGATCCAGGACCTAAGGTGGTTGGTTCGAATCCCGGTGTCCCATAGGGTCCCCCGTGCCTGCCAGGAGCTATTTCTGAGCAGATAGCCAGGAGTAATCCCTGAGCACCACCGGGTGTGGCCCAAAAACAAAACAAAACAAAACAAAAAAAGAAATTTGAAGACCTAATAAAACAAATAATGGAACTCCTATAAGCACAGTGAGGACACTTCTTGGATTCTATTCCCCAAATACAAGAACATTAATTCAAAAGGATATGTGCACACCTTTGATTATCAAAGTGCTTAGTATGATAGCCAAGATATGGAAACAACCCAAATGCCCAAATGGACAGATGCATTCATTGTGGAAAACTTGTGGTGTACATACAATATGGACTACTATGCAGATTATAAAAGGAAAAGAACATGAAAATCTCCACCCTTGCATGGGACTAGAGGCTATTATCCATAGTGAAGTCAGTTAGAATGATCTCTTTTGTATGTAGGTTTTAAAGATGTTCAGCAAGCTATCAATAAAGGACTAAAAGCAACACAACAGAAGAAATGATACACATAATTGAATTGGTAGGAGGAGGTTAAAATGGAGGGACATTGGTGTTTTCAAGGGAGGGAAGTGGATATACTGGTGATGGGTGTGATGTTGGAATTATGTTTGCTGAAAAAAAGTAATCAACAGTGTTATAAATCACAGAACCTCAATCAGCTAAAAAATTGTTGAAAAAATAAAGGGAGAAAAATAAAGTTCTGTCTCAAACAAGTTTTTGAATTTTTTAAAACTATCCAACAATTTTTAGTTTTGGTATTTGAACAGGGTATATGTCACACTCTGCCATTTGCAAATGTGTCTTCAGTGATCCATATTCAACCTCAAGTAGCAGAAAATATTCATCACTAGATCCTGACTCAAAGCAGAAATCATCCTAAGTAGCTTCTTTTGCTATAAAAAGACTATATCAAATGATCTTTCAGCAAGAAGAGGGCCAATAGATTCTGTTTGATACTGAGAGTGGCTGTCTCATAGAAAAAGTAAGTTGAGGTATCTGTACTTTGAGCCATGTCACTTGTACAGCTCAGAAAGTTTGAAAAACCTTTAGCTACTCTGTAGAGTTTATGGAAATAATTATTTGAGACACTGGAAAGATGCCAATAGCATATTATTCTTCATTTATTAATGGTGTATTGGGCTCCAAAGCAATACTTTCTAGTTACTAGAGTTATAGATTTTTGTCGGTGATTTGTCTGCATTATCTGTGAATGTGCCAATACCCAAATTTCAAGCAAATGGAGTCCATGCTATGTATGTGACTCTTCCATGGAAACCAAAAATAATACACCAGGGTTTCCAAACATTCCACTAGAGTCATGGTGACTCTGCTCTTTCTCTCCCTGCTCAGAGTAAAATATAAATACATCCTGTAGGCTCTACTCCAATACCCCCTTCATCATTCCACCACTTTTTTATTGTTTGTTACTCTGTTTAATTTGCCATTATCTCTTGCCTAAGATCTTATGGAAACCCTCTTCTACACCTCTGATGTATACACCACTAATGCCCCCTTTAAAATGAAACTCACAATATGTTTCTTTAAATTCGCCAATAATTATTTATTTTCTCAGAGAAAAGTTCAAACCCAAAACAATTGTCCATGAGTAGAATGAGCATCATCCTGTGAAATGGAAGTTGTTTCAAATTACCCCTGAACAGTACATACAACAGTGAAATGTTTGTTCTTAAACAAGTGAAATGTCTGATAACCCAGCCTACATAGTCTATTTGATCTGCCACCCTCTTTTCTCTGCCCTGCCTTCTGCCTGCCAGTCCTCATCAAACATGACCATCTCATTGTTACTGTTCTGTCCATAAATATGCCAAAACCCTACATCAGGGCCTCTAATAGATCTTCCTTCTAGTGGCATTGCTCTTTCCTACATAAAGCCTTATTTTTCTTCTACACTCTTGTTACAGTGATTATTTCTGCTCCTCATTCCCCTCATCCTCCTGGATTTTGCTTTAACTATTATTATCTGTCTTGTTAGATACTTATCTGTTCTGTTTATGAACTATGCTCTCTCACAGGAATGTAAATTCTGTGAGTGGGAACATTTTTTTTTTTTTGGCCCATGATTCTATTTCCAGTCTCCTAAAGGTTGTCTACCATGTAGGGAACACTAAAGTATCTACTGAAGAAATGAGTGAGCTGCTGAATAAAAAAGAGACATGTGGAATTCCTGGTGTTCTGGGGGATAGCATAAACTCATTATACTTAATCCCATCGTGTGAAATAAAAATAATTTATCAGCAGAAAGTACAGCCATATTAACTTCGTAAGGGATAGTTGTAAACAACTATTTCCACAAGCAGCAGCAACAAAAGCACAACTCAGCATGTTATCGAATTAAGAAAGATGGATTGTTAGAAGATTTTTTAAATTCCCACTTGCTTATCCCTTATTAATTTATTTTATCATGATTTAACTCTTGCAAGAACTAAAACTTTCATTACAGATCTGTTGGAGAAAAACATAATTTCACATCTTCTCTCCATGAGTTTTACTGTTTCTGAGGAAAAAAAAGTCTTTGCTATAAATAGTGTGTAGTGTTCTGCAAAATTGGAACTAAGAATTCGTATAATAAATCAAGACCAATTTAATATAAATGGTATTTGACATCTTCTCCTTTATTTCACAAACAAGGAAATTGGAGCCAGAGATGGTTGTAAAATGTTTGAGAAGGGGATATTTTTCCAATATGCCCTTGTACAGGAGCAATTAAGAATCCCCAGGTTCTTCCTCTGTGCCAACATTAAGATTCATGTAAAATATTAGCCTAGTAACAGAAAATTGATATATCATTTGTTACAATTTTGCTATTATTATAATGTTAATAACTTTACTTGCTAGGGAGATTAAATATTCTTCATATATGCTGTGTTTACTATTTGTGTTATTTTTCTTTTGTAAATTTCTAATTGCATCTTACTTTAGTTAGTAAAGTATTACTCATTTAAGGAGGGAGTGGTATATTCTAAATTTTGCTCAGGATTTCTGAGGAACGTTCTGAAAGTTTGATTAATTGGATGAGAGCATACAGTACTGTTCAGGTACGTCCTATGGTGCTAGGGATTACCTGGGACAGTATAGCAGTGCCTAGGGTGCCTTCAGTGGTATGCTTGGTGAACCATGTTGTACTCGATATTTTATTGGGGTAGGCTACATGCAAGACAAGTGACTTAACCCTGTTTCTCTGACCTCTTTGTAAGTTCTTTTATTCATGGATAATCAGAGCTTTACCCCACCTTTTATTTATTTTTTCCTTTTACTTTATTTTAAAATAGGGTATTTTACAAAGTTTCTTATAATACAGTTGTTTCTGGTGTTCCATATCCCAAAACCAGTTCCACCATTAGTGTAACATTCCTTCCACCATTGTCTCCAGTTTCCCACCTATCCCAAACTTGCCTTCTTGACATGATTAAATAATTCACATTATATTGCTTATTACAACTAAATTATAAGAAATTACTGAAAATAACTTCAATAAAAGAAAATTTGGGGCTGGCAAGGTGGCGCTAGAGGTAAGGTGTCTGCCTTGCAAGTGTTAGCCAAGGAAGGACCATGGTTTGATCCCCTGGCATCCCATATGATCCCCCCAAGCCAGGGGCAATTTCTGAGTGCTCAGCCAGGAGTAACCACTGAGCATTAAATGGGTGTGAACTGAAAAACCAAAAACCAAATACCAAAAAAAAAATTTATAAAAATTGTTAAAACTCAGAGTAAGCCTTAGTCATTTAGGTTTTTTTGTTTGTTTGTTTGTTTGTTTGTTTTTTGCAAATGCCCTACCTCCATGCTATCTCTCCAGCCCCGGGAAATGTATTTTTAAATGATCTGTTTCTTATAGAATCCCAATTTTTTTCTTTATTTAAACATCTTGATTACATATATGATTGTGATTAGGTTTCAGTCATATAAAGAACACCCCCTTCACCAGTGCAACATTCCTACCACCAATGTCCCAAATCTCCCTCCATCCCACCCCGCCCGCACCTGTACTCCAGACAGGCTTTCCAGTTCCCTCATTCATTCACATGATATAGTAGTTCTCTGTGTAGTTATTTCTATAACTGCACTCACCATTCTTTGTGGTGAGCTTTATGAAGTGAGCTGGAAGTTCCAGCCCTCCTCTCACCGTCTCTGAGGGTTGTTGCAAAAATGACTTTTATTTTTCTTAAAACCCATAGATGAGTGAGACTATTCTGCATCTCCCTCTTTCCCTCTGATTTATTTCACTCATGATAGATTCCATGTATGTCCATGTATAGGAAAATTTCATAACTGCATCTCTCCTGACAGCTGCATAATATTCCATTGTGTATATGTACCAGTTTCTTTAGCCATTTGTCTGTGGAAGGGCATCTTGATTGTTTCCAGAGCCTGGCTATTGTGAATAGTGCTGCAATAAATATAGGTGTTAGGAAGGGGTTTTTGTATTGTATTCTTGTTTTCTTAGGGTATATTCCTAGGAGTGGAATAGCTGGGTTGTATGGGAGCTCAATTTCCAGATTTTGGAGGAATCTCCATAGCGCTTTTCATAGAGGTTGGACTAGACGGCATTCCCACCAGCAGTGGATAAGAGTTCCTTTCTCTCCACATCCCCGCCAGCACTGATTGTTCTCATTCTTTCTGATGTATGCCAATCTCTGTGGTGTGAGATGGTATCTCATTGTTGTTTTGATTTGCATCTCCCTGATGATTAGTGACCAGGAGCATTTTTTCATGTGCCTTTTGGCTATTTGTATTTCTTTTTGATCAAAGCGTCTGTCCATTTCTTCTCCCCATTTTTTGATGGTATTAGATGTTTTTTTCTTGTAAAGTTCTGGCAGTGCCCTGTATATTTTGAATATTAGCTCCTTATCTGATGGATGTTGGGTGAATAGTTTCTCCCACTCTGTGGGTGGCTCTTGTATCCTGGGCACTATTTCTTTTGAGGTGCAGAAGCTTCTCAGCTTAATGTATTCCCATCTGTTGATCTCTGCTTCCACTTGTTTGGAAAGTGCAGTACCTCCTTGAAGATGACTTCAGTCTCAATGTCATGGAGTGTTTTATCGATGTGTTGTTCTATATACCTTACAGTATCAGGTTTGATATCGAGGTCTTTAATTCATTTGGATTTTACCTTCGTACATGATGTTAGCTGGGGGTCTAAGTTCAATTTTTTGCAAGTGGCTAATCAGTTGTGCCAGCACCAATTGTTGAAGAGGTTTTCCCTGCTCCACTTAGGATTTCTTGCTCATTTGTCAAAAATTAGGTAATTGTATGTCTGGGGAACGTTCTCTGAGAACTCAAGCCTATTCCACTGATCTGAGGGTCTTTCTTTATTCCAATACCATGCTGTTTTGATAACTATTGCTTTGTAGTACAGTTTAAAGTTGGGGAAAGTAATGCCTCCCATTTTCCTTTTCTGTAGGAGTGCTTTAGCTATTCGAGGGTGTTTATTGTTCCAGATGAAGTATATAAGTGTTTGATCCACTTCTTTGAAGCGTGTCATGGGTATTTTTAAGGGGATCGCATTAAATCTGTATAATGCTTTGGGAAGTATAGCCATTTTAAGAATGTTAATCCTGCCAATCCATAAGCAGGGTATGTGTTTTCATAAAACAGGGCTTTATAGTTTCTTTGGTTAGGTCCTTCACGTCTTCGGTCAAGTTGACTCCAAGATATTTGAGTTTGTGTGGCACTGTTGTGAATGGGGTTGTTTTCTTTTTTTTTGGGGGGGGGGTTTGGGCCACACCCGGTAACGCTCAGGAGTTACTCCTGGCTAAGCGCTCAGAAGTCGCTCCTGGCTTGGGGGACCATATGGGAAACCGGGGGATCGAACCGCGGTCCATCCAAGGCTAGTGCAGGCAAGGCAGGCAGCTTACCTCTAGCGCCACCGCCCGGCCCCTGGAGTTGTTTTCTTAATGTCCATTTCATCCTTATTACTATTGGTGTATAGAAAGGCCATTGATTTTTGTGTGTTAATTTTGTAGCCTGCCACCTTGCTATATGAGTCTATTGTTTCTAAAAGCTTTTTGGTAGAGTCTTTAGGGTTTTCTAAGTAGAGTATCATGTCATGTGCAAACAATGAGAGCTTGACTTCTTTCTTTCCTATCTGAATTCCCTTGATATCTTTTTCTTGCCTGATCGCTATAGCAAGAACTTTCAGTACTATGTTGAAGAGGAGTGGTGAGAGCAGACAGCCTTGTCTTGTACCAGAATTTAGAGGAAAGGCTTTTAGTTTTTCTCCATTAAGGGTAATATTTGCCATTGGCTTGTGGTAGATGGCTTCAACTAGATTGAGAAAGCTTCTTTTTATTCCCTTCTTGCTGAGAGTTTTGATCAAGAATGGGTGTTGGACCTTATCAAATGCTTTCTCTGCATCTATTGATATGATCATATGATTTCTATTTTTCTTCTTATTTTTTTTTAATGCATAATTTTTTTTATTTAAACACCTTGATTACATACATGATTGTGTTTGGGTTTCAGTCATAAAAGGAACACCACCCATCACCAGTGCAACATTCCCATCACCCAAGTCCCAAATCTCCCTCCTCCCCACCCAACCCCCGCCTGTACCCTAAACAGGCTCTACATTTCCCTCATACATTCTCAATATTAGGACAGTTCAAAATGTAGTTATTTCTCTAACTAAACTCATCACTCTTTGTGGTGAGCTTCCTGAGGTGAGCTGGAACTTCCAGCTCTTTTCTCTTTTGTGTCTGAAAATTATTATTACAAGGGTGTCTTTCATTTTTCTTAAAACCCATAGATGAGTGAGACCATTCTGCGTTTTTCTCTCTCTCTCTGACTTATTTCACTCAGCATAATAGATTCCATGTACATCCATGTATAGGAAAATTTCATGACTTCATCTTCTTGTTGATGTAGTGTATGATGTTAATAGATTTACGGATGTTAATCCATCCTTGCATTCATGGATGAAACGTACTTGGTTGTAGTGTATGATCTTCTTGATGCATTGGATTTTATTTGCCAGGATTTTGTTGAAGATCTTTGCATCAGCATTCATCAGGAATATTGGTCTGTAATTTTCTTTCTGGCAGCATCTCTGTCTTGTTTTGGTATCAAGGTGATGTTGGTTTCATAAAAGCTGTTTGGGAGTGTTTCCATTTTTTTTCAATTTCATGGAAGAGCCTGACTAGGATTGGTAGTAGCTCCTCTTAAAAGATTTGAAAGAATTTATTAGGAAATCCATCTGGGCCTGGGCTTTTCTTTTAGGGCAGATGTTTGATTACAGTTTCAATTTCCTCAGTAGTGATCGGGGTGTTTAGATATGGTACATCCTCCTTACTTAAACGTGGAAGGTTATAAGTGTCCAATAATTTTTCCATTTCTTCCAGGTTCTCATGTTTAGTAGCATAAAGTTTCTCAAAGTAGTCTCTGATTACCCTTTGGATCTCTGCAATATCTATCGTGATCTCCCCCTTTTTATTTCCAATACAGGTTATCAGATTTTTCTCTCTTTCTTTGTGAGTTTTGCCAATGGTCTATTAATCTTGTTTATTTTTTCAAAGAACAAACAGCTTTCATTGATCTTTCGGGTTGTTTTTTGGTTTCCCACTTCATTAATTTCTGCTTTCAGCTTTGTTATTTCCTTCTGTCTCCTTATTTTTGGATCCTTTCATTGGTCATTTTCTAATTTTTTGAGCTGCGTCATTAAGTTATTTAGGTAAGCCCCTTCTTCCTTCCTGATGTGTGCTTGTAGAGCCATAAATTTTCCTCTCAGGACCGCTTTTGCTGTGTCCCATTGATTCTGGCATTTTGTGTCTTCATTATCATTTGTTTCCAGGAAGGTTTTGATTTCTTTTTTTATTTCATCTCGGAACCACTGGTTGTTCAGTAGCAGGGTGTTTAATTTCCAATTGTCAAAGTTTTTCTTCTGTGTGCCTTTGTAGTTCACATTTAATTTCAGAGCCTTGTGGTCAGCAAAGGTAGCCTGCAAGATTTCTATTCTCTTAATTTTATGGAGGTATGTTTTATGTGTTAGCATGTAGTCTATCCTGGAGAATGACCCATGTACATTGGAGAAGAATGCGTATCCAGGTTTTTTTTTTAAAGGGAGAGTTTAGTCTATTAGCATTTTATGAGATTATTGACAGAGAGGGTTGTTGTGCAGTTGTTTAGGGTGGTTGTTACAATCAGGGGTTTGGATTGTATAATTAGTCTCTGAGTAGGTCATTCAGGGTCTGTTTTGTTTGCGCAAATAGTGTGAGCTCATTTTTGTTTGAGAATGACTTTAGTCTTCCCACCCATATGAATGAGAGTTTCGCTGGATAGTGGACTCTAGGTTGAAAATTTCATTCATTCAGTTGTTTAAATATGTCATTCCATTGTCTTCTTGCTTGAAGTATTTCATATGGGAGATCTGGTTTGATTCTAATGTTCCTTCCTCTGTATGTGAGGGTTTTTTCTCCCTTATTGCTTTAAGTAGGTCGCCTTTCTCTTTGTTTCTTACCATTTGAATTACTATGTGTCTTGGAGTTGGTTTGTTAGGCTCTATTTTGTTGGGGACTCTTTTAACCTCCTAGATTTGCTCGTATGTGTCTTTCCAGAGGGTGGGAAAATTTTCCGCTATTATCTCCCTGACTAATTGTTCTTCCCCTTTCCCTGTTTCCTCCCCTTCTGGTATACCTACAATTCTTAGATTGTTTCTTTTGTCTTTGTTCATCAAATACTGGACTTTTACTTCTAGTGTTTTTTCTTCTATTTCTTTGTTGGCTTCTTTGTTGTCTTTTGATTGCATTTTATCTTTGAGTTGTTCTACGTGATTCTTGAGCTGTGCGATTCTGCTCTTCTGGCTTTCTACGATTTTACATATTTTGTTTAATTCTGTTTGTATGGCGTCTTTCATATTTTGTAGGAGCTCTTGTTTAAATTGGTTCATTTGTTCATCTATTGATTTATTGTAGTCTCTGGCCAGTGTGTCTTTCATTTCTTCTAGCACGGCTTGGAATTCTATTCTCATGGCTGCTTTTAGGTCTTCCTCTTTTGGGTCTGTGTGTTTTGGTGGACTTGGGAACTTGTTCGGATTTCTCTCCATCTCCCCTGTTGTTAATGTTTTCCTTGGTTTACCCATCTTTCTTTGCATTTATTGGCTTGGCTTGGAGTGCAGAGCCTTCAGGTTTCCGCCTGCTTTTGCCACCTGTGGTGTTGGGCTGGGTCTCTGGGATGTGGTTCTACGTGAGTATGTTGGGTGATGTCGCTGAGTTTTGGATGTTCCCTTGTCCTCAGTCCAGCCTGACCAATCACCACTCCCTTCAAGCCAGACAGTGCAGGTTCACTCTCTGGCCTGTCCCTGTTCCCTTGAATGGCCGTTTTCCACCCGCCCTAGTCCATGACCTCCTGCACCCACTCTGGCCTGTTCTGGGAGCTCAAGGTTCCCTAGAATGGCCGCTTTCCACCCGCCCTAGTAAGCGACCTCCTGCACTCACTCTTGCCTGTTCCGGGAGCACCAGGTTTCCTTGAATGGCCGCTTCCTCCCCCCCCCCTCTTAGTCTGCGACCTCCTGCACCCACTCAAACCTGTTCCAGGAGCTCAAGGTTCACTAGAATGGCCGCTTTCCACCCGCCCTAGTCGGTGACCTCCTGCACCCCGTATCCAGGTTTTTTGGGATGAAGTGTCCTATATATATCTACTAGTCCTCTTTCTTCCATTACTCTTTTCAGGGCTAGTATGTTTTTGTTGGGTTTCAGTCTGGTTGACCTATCAAGTGTTGATAGGGCCGTGTTGAGGTCTCCCACAGTTATTGTGTTATTATTGATTTCTTCTTTCAGATTTGTCAGTAACTGTATTAGATAATTTGCAGGTCTCTCATTGGGTGCATATATGTTTAATAGTCTGATTTCTTCCTGTTGCATATATCCCTTGATTAGTACATAGTGTCCATCTTTGTCCCTTACCACTTTTCTGAGTATAAAGTTGATGTCATCAGATATTAATATGGCCACCCCAGCTTTTCTGAGGGTGTTGTTTGCTTGGATGATTTTCCTCCAGCCTTTGATTTTGAGTCTATGTTTGTTCTGACTATTCAGATGTGTTTCTTGTAGGCAGCAGAAGGTTGGATTCATCGTTTCGACCCATTTTGCCATTTGTGTCTTTTAATTGGTGAATTTAATCCATTGACATTGAAGGAGACGATTGTCATAGGATTTAATGTCATCTTTGTAGATAAGTTTGCTGTGTTTGTTGGTCTCTCTTGTCTTAGAGTAGACCTGTCAGTTTTTCCTTTAAGGCTGGTTTTTCATCTGTGAAGTTTCTGAGCTGTTGTTTATCCATGAAGCTGTGTATTCTTCCTTCAAACCTGAATGTGAGTTGGGCAGGGTGCAGTATTCTTGGTGAGGCATTCATTTCATTCAGTCTTGTCACAATATCCCACCACTGTCTTCTGGCCTTGAGAGTTTCTTGTGACATGTCTGTGGTAAGTCTTAGGGATGCTCCTTTGAATGTAATTTCCCTTTTTGATCTTGCTGCTTTCAGTATTTATCTCTATCTGTGGAAGTTGTCATAGTAACGAGGATGTGACTTGGGGTGTTTTTCTTTGGGTCTCTTTTAGATGGTACTCTTCAGGCATGCAGGATTTGAATGCATGTAGTCTTTAACTCTGGGAGTATCTCTTTGATGATGTCTTTGACAGTTGATTCTTCCTGGAGATGTCCTACCTGGGTCTCTGGGACTCCAATGATTCTTATGTTGTTTCTGTTGAGTTTATCAAAAACTTCTGTTTTCATCTGCTCGCATTCCTTGAGTACTTTTTCCATTGCCTGTTTGTTTGTCTTAAGGTTCTTTTCCAATTTCTTCTGCTGTGTTGAGTTTTTCTGCATCACATCTTCCAGTACTCCAATTCTTTCCTCAGCTGCTGTTACCCTGCTGGCAAAACCATCCATTGAGGTTTTCAGTTGAGCTACCATGTTTTTCAGATCTGTTATTTCAGTTTTGAGTTTTCTGATTTCTGTCTTTGTGTTCTGTTCACATTGATCTATGCTTTCTTTGAGTTCTACAAACATATTCCATATTGCTATTTTAAGTTCCTTAGCCAAGAGGTTAATCAGGTGCTTGGAATTTATTAGGTCTGAGCTTTCGTCTTCATTCTTTGTGCATGGTGTTTGCCTGCGAGGTTTCCTCATTGTCATGCTTGTAGTGTGGTTTTTCCTGTGTGTTGTGGTGGGGTTCATTGGTTAGAAAGAGTGTATGGCCGCGAAGCGAAGTGGAGCACTCTTCTGCTGCCTCTAGTTGACAGTTTTTTGTGGCTGCACTCCCTAGGCCTCTGAGGAGACTTTCAGGTATTCAGAAACACAAACAGGCACAGGATTCCCTTGAAGATTCAAGATTCCCTTGAAGTCCTCATAGTGATCAAAAGCACAGCAGGGCGGAGCCTCTGCAGGCCAGAGAGCTCAGCTTATTGGATGGCGACCCCCACAGCCAGAGTTTACTCACTGGGCAACTTCAAAATGCAGTTTTTTGGGGGTGTGCTCCCTAGGCCTCTGAGGAGACCTTCAGGTATTCAGAAACATAGCAGTCATTTAGGTTTATTAAATTATTTTGTTGTTAGTTGAACATTCAGTGTTATTGGTTTTGTGCATGATGTTAGTGGAGGTCTGAGTTTGCTTTTTTGCAAGTGACTGATCAGTTGTGCCAACACCACTTGTTAAAGAGGCTTTCCTTGCTCCATTTTGTATTTCTTTCCCATTTATCAAAGATAAATTGATTGTATGTCTGGGGAACTTTTTTTTTTTGAATACTCAAGTCTATTCCACTGATCTGAGGATCTGTCTTTATTCCTATACTATGCTCTTTTAATGACTATAGCTTTATAATACAATTTAAAGTTGTGAAAAGTGATGTATCCCATACTCCTTTTTCCAAAGGTTGCTCTAGATATTCATGGGTGTTTATTGTTCCAAATGACTTTCAGAAGTGTTTGATCTACTTCTTTGAAGAATGTCATGGGTATCTTTAGAGGGGTTGCATTAAATCTGTACAATGCTTTGGCTAGTATTGCCATTTTAATGATGTTAATCCTGCCAATCCATGAGCAGGGTAAGAGTCTCCATTTCCTTGTGTTCTCTTTTATTTCTTGAAGCAGTATTTTTGTAGTTTTCTTTGTATAGATCCTTCATGTCTTTAGTTAAGTTGACTCTAAGATATTTGAGTTTGTGTGACACTAATGTGCATAGTTCTTTTTTTAATGTCCATTTCTTCTCTATCATTACTGCTGTATAAGAAGGTCATTGATTTTTGTGAATTAATTTTGTATCCTGCACTTTGCTATATAAATCTATTGTTTCTAGAAACTTTTTGTTGGAGTCTTTAGGGTTTTCTAAATATAGTATCATGGCATGCAAACAGTGAAAGCTTGACTTCTTCTTTTCCTATCTGGATGCCCTTGATATCTTTTTTCTTTTTTTTTTTTTTGCCTAATCGTTATGGCAAGAACTTACAGAACTATTGAAAGAACTATTTTGAATAGGTGTGGTGAGAGAGGTCAGTCTTGTCTTGTACCAGATTTTAAAGGAGATTTTAGTTAATCACCATTAAGAATAATATTTGCCATGGCTAGTGGTAGATGACCTTGACTATATTGAGAAAAGTTTCTTCTTTCCCATCTTGATGAGAGTTTTTATCAAGAATAGGTTTTGGGCCTTATGAAATACTTTCTCTGTATCTATTAATATGATCACATGGTTTTTATTTTTCTTTTTGTTGGCATAATATTATGTTGATTGACTTATGCATGTTAAACCATCCTTACATTTCTAGAATGAAACCTACTTGGTCGTGATGCATGACCTTCTTGATGAGTCATTGGATCCTATTTGCCAGATTTTGTTGAGGATCTTTGCATCTGTGTTCATTGAGATATTGGACTGTAGTTTTCTTTTTTAGCAGCATCTCTATCTGTTTTGGTATTAAGGTGATGTTAGATTCATAAACACTATTTGGGAGTATTCCTTATTCTTCAATTTTATGGAAGAGCCTGTCCAGGATTGGTAGCAGTTCCTATTGAACAGTTTGAAATAATTCATTAGTGAATCCATCTGGGCCTGAAATTTTGATTTTGGGAAGACATTTTAATTTCCTCAGTAGTGATGGGCCTATTTAGATATGCTAGGTTATCCTGGTTTAACTGTTGAAGATTTTAGGTGTCCAAGAATTTATCCTTTCTCCCAGGTTCTCATGTTCTGTGGCATATAGTTTCTCAAAGTAGTCTCTAATTACCTTTTGAATTTCTGCAGTATCTGTAGTGATCTCCCCCTTTTCATTTCTAATCAGTTTATTAAGTTTCTCTCCATTTCTTTTTGAGTTTTGGGGTTTATCAATCTTGTTTATTTTTTAAAGAACCAACTTTTGTTTTTGTTGATCTTTCAATTTATTTTTTATTTCCATTTCATTGACTTCTGCTGTAAGCTTTATTATTTTCTGTTTACCTATTTTTGGCTTCTTTTGTTGACATTTTCTAATTTAAAAAGTTGTGTCATTAAACTATTTACTTAGACACCTTCTTCCTGTCTTATGTGTACTTGTAAAGCTATAAATTTTCCTCTTAGTACTGCTTTTACTGTGTCCCATAAATTCTGATAGTCTGTGTCTTCATTGACATTTGTTTTCAGAAATGTTTGATTTCATCTTTGATTTCATTTCTGACCCACTGGTTGTTCAGCAATGTGCTGTCTAATTTCCAGGTAGTTCACTTCCAATTTTAGTGCCTTGTGATCTGAGAAGGTAGTCTACACAATTTCTATCCTCTTGACTTTATTGAGATATGTTTTATAGGCCAGCATGTGGTCTGTTCTGGAGAATGATCCATGTGCATTGCAGAAGAATGTGTATCCAATTTTCTGGGGATAAATGCCCTATATATCTACAAGTCCACTTTCTTCCATGTCTCTTTTCAGAGCTAGTACATTCTTTTTGGGGTTCAGCCTGTTTACCTATCAAGTGGTTACATGGCAGTGTTGAGGTCTCCTACTATTATTGTATTGATATTCAAATTTGTCAACAATTGTATTAAATATTTTGCTGTTCCCTCATTGAGTGCATATATGTTTAGGAGAGTGATTTCTTTCTGCTGTACATATCCTTTAATTAGTACAAAATGACCATTTTTTCCCTTATTCCTTTTCTAAATTTTGTGTCTTCTAAATTCTGAGTCTACATTTTGTGCCATCTGATATTAATATGGCCATTCCAACATTTTTATGGGAGTTGTTTGCTTGGATGCTTTTCCTCCGGCTTTTAGTTTGAATCTATGTTTGTTCTGACTATTTCGATGTTTTTCTTGTAGGCAACAAAATGTTGGCTTCAGCTTTTTGACCCATTTTGCCACTCTGTGTCTCTTAACTGGTGCAGTTAGTCCATTGATGTCCAGAGAGATTATTTTAATTTGATTTGATGTCATCTTTGTGTAGAAGTTTGTTGTGTCTGTTGGCCTGTCTTGTCTTAAAGAAGATCCTTCAGTTTTTCTCTTAAGGCTGGTTTTGGGTCTGTAAAGTTTCTGAGCTGGTGTTTATCCGTGAAGCTATTTGTACTTCCTTCAAACTTGAAAGTGAGTCTGCTGGGTGCAGCATTCTAGGCTTAGCGTTCATTTCATTGAGTTTTGTTACTATATCCCACCACTGCCTTCTGGCCTTGAGGGTTTCTTGTGACAGATCTGCTGTAAATCTTAAGGATGCTCCCTTAAATGTAATTTCTCTTTTTGATCTTGCTGCTTTCAGTATTCTATCCCTTTTTGTGGGAGTTTTCATTGTGACTAGGACGTGCCTTGGAGTGCTTTTCTTTGGGTCTCTTTTAGCTGGTACTCTTCGGGCATGCAGGATTTGGTTGTATGCTGTCTTTATTTAGCTCTGGGGGATTCTCTGTAATGATTTCCTTGACTATTGATTCTACCTAGGGATTTTCTCCCTGGGTCTCTGGGACTTCAGTGATTCTTATGTTATTTCAGTTTAACTTGTCAAGAACTTTTATTTTCATCTGTTCACATTCTTTGAGATTTTTTCCATTGTTTGATTATTTGTTTTAATGTTCTTTTTTAGTCTCTTCTGTTGTATGAAGTTGCTCTGCCTCTCATCTTTCAGCTTGCTGATTCTGTCTTCACCTGCTATTACTATGTTGAAGAGGCTTTCCTTTGAGTTTTTAATTTTATTTACTGAGTTTTCCAGTCCTGTTATTTTACTTTGGAGTTTTCTGATTTCTGTCTTTGTATTCTTTTCAGCTTGATCTATGCCTTCTTCTTTGACTTCTATGAACATCCTCTCTATTCTACTGTAAACTCCTTATTTGAGAGGCTACCTATGTGATTTGTACTTTTTGGGTCATCAGAGCTGCCATCTTCATTCTCTATGCATGCTGATATCTTGCATTGTTTCTCTATTGACAAGCTTGTAGTGTGGCTTTTACTGCTTGTGTTGTTGTTCTTTGCTAGGAACTGCTCCTCCCTGTTTTACTGTTTCCTGGCCAGTGAACCTTGATGGGATTAAGTTCACTGGGGTCTTCCTTAGCAGTCTCACACAGAAAATCAAGAAACCACGAATGGAGGAATGCAGAGGCTTTTTAAAAGCACTGGGCAGGAATCTGGTACCACCTTGTGAGCTGGGACTGCCTATCTGGATGGTGAACCTTGATGGGATTAAGTTTGCTGAGGTCTTCCTTAGCAGCCTCATACAGGAAATCAGGAAGTAATTTCTGAGCACAGAGTCAGGAGTAATTCCTGAGCACTCTAGAGTGTGACTCAAAATCAAAAATAAAATAAAATAAAATAAAAAGAAATGGAAACCTTTACTGTATTGTGTTCTCAAGCCCCTAAAGTAGAGAAACTGGAGACTTGTTGTTGGGAAGTAAAACTGGTGAAAGGATGGAAGGGTGTTGTTCAGTCATAGAAGGGTATGACTGAGACCTACAATTTTGTAACTGTGTATTTCACATGATTCAATAATAAACAAAACAAAAATAAAAGACCAAGCAACTCCCTCCCCATAAAGCAAAACAAAACAAAAACAAGAAAGAAATAGTAATCTAAGAAGAGCAACTAATTACAACAGTTATCTGTGAGGCTTTTCACAGTAAAGTCACCACTTCAGCAACAGCCAAGCAAATGATGTTTTTGCTTTGCTACACACACACAGACACACAGACAGACACACAGACACACAGACACACACACACATACCACCCTTTTAGTTTTTTCAAGACTCCTCAGGGAGTTTGGTGTTGGTTGAGCCTTCAATTTGGCAGTATGGAACTGCCCAATTCAAATTAATTTGTGTTCAGAAAAGTTCTTAAAAACTTTAGACTGCCTCAGTTTCTATTTTAAATTGGATTTCAACTATCATAATTATAATGATATATATTATATATTATATATTATTATATATATAATTATATTCCTGTAGAGGAATGTTTGACTAAATCCACTTTAAGGATTATAGCTTCTGCATATATTAGTTTAAGGCATTTTTCTGAAGATAAAAGAAACACTGAGCAGCAAACTGGTATTTTGTGGAATATTCTCAACACAGCTAGTTCCTAAGAGACATATTGTTCTGAGCTATCCTTGCTCTTCCACCAGACCTCAAACGTGATTGGCTTGTCAGGAATCTGTGAGTTTACAAAGTGTGTGGGGAGTGGGCCAGGAAACAATAGCAATGGCACCAGCTGAAATGCTGACACAGTGTTTTTCTGCTTGGGGTTGAAGATGACTTTAGTTAATTTGGTAAGGTACCTGAAAAACCTAAAATTTCTTCTGGCAATCTATATCTACTTTGACAATTTAAAAGAATTGTTCTTTTAATTTGTAAATATTAATCCTTTACTTTAAAAATACCTATTGGTCAGCATATTAGGACTGCTAAAAGCAGCTTGAATTTTGAGAACTTCACATTTAAATAAAGGGTCCATGTATGTAACCCCATTGAATTTAACCTCCCTCTGCATGTACCTGGAGTTGAGAGAGCTCATATGTCCTTACTCACTACAGAGACAAAATCAATTTTTGAATAATGATGTTCTAATTCTGAGGAAGTCCTTACTGATGTTTAATTAAAACTTGTTTCCTTAAAATTTCCTATTAAGTAATGCATGTTGGGCAAATTATAAGTGTACATGTTACTTAGGAATCTGTCAAAGAGAAATATATACTGTAGGCCTTGGTTCCTGCAATTATGAAGGTTGAGAGATTCTACAACCAGCAGGATACAAACTGGAGAAAAAAGAAAACCAGAGGGATAATTAGGTCAGGATCAAGGGCCTGAAGACTGAGACTGTGATGGTGTGACTCCCAAAATACAAACCAGAACCTGGACTGCTTTTTAGGGACCACAGAAGATGGATGCTCAGAGCAAGAAGAGAGCATATGGGTTTGGCCTTGCCTTACTGTTTTGTCCCATTTAGATCCTTTATAGCTGGCTTATGCCTCTCCACAGTGGAGTGCAGATCTATTTAACTCAGTTTACTGATTCAAGTGTTAATAACATCTCCCAAACACCCTCACCTGAAAATAATGTAATACCCATTATCTAATCCCTTAGCCAGGCCAAGTTGACACATAATATTATAGTTTGCTATAAAAAAAGGTGTATTTTGTCTTTGTCCATGCTCCATAGCACAGAGCTTTTAAAACACTAAAAACTTTCTGTGTTTGAGGAGTGTTTTTGTTCTTTTTCACCAAGTTCCAAAGACTGAGGTAAATTATGGTGGGTTTCATATTTTACTTTAGAATGGGACATAGTCAAAGTGAAGCTATCATCCACAGCATTGTTCTTCAACCTTTTATTCTCTCAAACCACCCTTCATACTGGTCCATTGATCAGCAGTTTTAACCATGATGATTGATCAGTAGTTTTCAAACTCTGCAACTTCAACAACAGTTTAAGACCACTGATCAAAGAGTTGGTACTTCTAGCTATACTAATCTGATTTCTAATTCTGGAAGAGTAGATAGAAATTAAGTTCAAATACCAAATGACAAGTGATTAGTTACCTATGCATATTTAGTGAAATCCATAAATATTTTGGAGGTTCCAGGTGATGATAAGAACCTCCATATTCTAGAAGGGTGAAAACTAAGTTCTATGGAGAAAGAGGAATGGGAAATGAGTACTCTTTCAGAAAACATCCTATGTATATGTCTACTTATTTGAACCCTTTAAAATCCTTGGTAATAGTAAGGATAGCATTGTCCTGAATTTTTTGAGTCATTCAATTGAGCTATCAAACCTGGGTGGGGTAGCTGTAAAAATTTATATATAATATATGTATATATAACTACTTTATTTGAAGGCGATGTATTTCATAGTTGACTTAGTTAATAATAATACATTCCTTTCCAGGTAAGTGGGAAAAAATTATATTTTAGAACAAAAAAAGGAAAAAGGAGGCCAGACAAGAGCACAGTAGTAAGGCGTTTGCCTTGCATGAGGCCAAAACAGAATAGAACCAGCATTCAATATGGTTCCCTGATCTTGCCAGGAACAACTTCTGAGCTCAGAGTCAGGAGTTATTCCTGAGCTCTGCCAGGTATGAACGCCCCAAATTTAAAAATAGAAAAGAAAGAAAGGAAAAAAATTAGAGTACAGCGACAAGAAAATTTATAAAAATTATTGTATCTCACAATGAAATCATTAAGCCATTGTCAGAAAGTTTCTTAAGTTCTTGTTAATTATTCTGTTATTTCATTTGTTTCTGAGCATTAGATGACTTCAAATACACATTGTTTTCTAAATTGGTTTCTTTCTAAGGGGTTAACAATATTTAAAAAAATACAGCCCAGGAATTCCAAGTTCTACTGCTGATACTGTGGCTTTTGGGGGTGGGGGTTGGCTGTCAGGTCTTCTGGAGATGTGAGAAAGTGGGGAATGGTGCTCACATTTTTTCCCAAAATGTTATCATGATGTCAGCCTAAGTACCAGCACACTTGGAGTTTTGGTCAGATTTGTGTCCCGCAGAAGGCCATAGGTGAGTGTTAAAGCAGGGCCATTGGTGAAGCATCAGTTGTGGCTGGATGGTGCAAGTAGTGTGACTTTGGCAGGGAAGGGACTTGGCCTACCTCTCCTTCCAAGATTACCAGCTTTTGGCTGTGTGGCCAGTGTACCCATAATTATTCATGGCTTGGTATACATCTCTTTCAAGAATAGATAGAGACTATGGAACTAGCTGAATGCAGACTAGGCAATTGTATTTATAGGACATGGTTTTGGTTGCCAGCTCTTTCAGAAGACTATCTTAATGTCTTAATGGAGGGCATACTTGTAGAATGCTAACTCCCAGTAGTTAGAATCAGAGTTGAGTTGAATTGTTGGGCATCCAGTCGGTGTCTAGAGAATCAGAGAAAAATATGTTAAAGTTGCCTCATCTTTGATATGGACTCCTCTGAAGATTCTTCAGTCTTTCCTTAGGTCAAACATCTGTAGTTCTTCAACCTTTCATGTAAGACAGTTGACCAGTTGCTCATCATTTATAGCACCCTTTTCTACAACTTATTAGAAACTCTCTTTGTCAAAGTCAATCTAAAATGCTAATTTAGACCCTCAAGTACCACTAGTTTGGACTTTGGTGATATCCAATACATAGAGTCTTAGCAGTGTTACATTGCAGGGCCATGGCATTGAAACACCCTGTCAAGCTGGTTGAAAACTAAAGGGGCTAGCTCTCAGGATCCCTGAGCACTAATCCTGTTTAGTTATAAATTTAGAATTTAGCATATTTCTGTAGATGTGGCTTAAAGAGAACATTGTGGATGCCTACTAAGCTTAAAGTTTCCTCTTCAAATCAGCACAATTAGGAGAGATAGCATGGAGGAAAGGCCTTGCATGCAGAAGAATGGTGGTTCTAATTTTGGCATCCCAGATGGTCTTCCGAGCCTGCCAGGAGTGATTTCTGAGTGTATAGCCAGGAGTAACCCCTGCACACTACCATATGTGGCCCAAAGAAACAAAACAACCCCCCCCCCCAAAAAAAAACCAAAATGAGCACAATTAAAATATTTACCTGTTACTTGGAGTCAGTCAGATAAGGCTGACTAGCAGCATCTAAAGAGTTCAAGTCCTTTTGAAACAACCCATTCAGCACAAATCTACAGATAATGGTTCTCAATTCCTAGAAAACCAGGTAATGTTCCTTCATTGTAATTCACACATGATTTGAGAGAGCTTAGTTCCAAATTTTAAGTTTCCTGAGAATTCTGGTAAAAGGAAAGTTTCCCAATTTTCTCACACCTCCTGAGAAATTGAACATCTTATAGTTTGGAGCTCTAGAAAACCACAGTGTTGGTTGCTATGCGTCTGGCTGGTTATTTCCTGGGTTCTAGATTGTGACTGAAGCTCCACATTGATGATGTCATTTATGAGTTTTCAACTCAGTATTAGCTTCAAGTCTATTTACCAATAAAAAAGAATTGACCTGATTCTGGGTCTTTAGGATACTATAGTTAATCTAAAAACAGATTTTAAGAAAAAATAATGAATTTCCAACCAATCTCCTTCTTTCTATATATATTTGACTTCTTTTTTTTTAATGGCTTCAAAAACCCACTTCATTTTCTTTCTTTCTTTTTTAATATATAAATCTTTATTTAAGCACCATGATTACAAGCAAGTTTGTAGTAGGGTTTCAGTCATAAACAAAATATGCCCCTTCTAGCGCAAGACAGACCAGAGCAAAAGCATTTGCCAAGAATGTTTTCATTAATTAAGAAAGAAAATTGGAGATTCTAAGACGATCAGATACCGTCATAGTTCTGACTATAAATTATGTCGACTGGTGATGCTGTGGAATTATGGAATTATTCCATGACCCACTGGGCAGCTTCTTGGAAACCAAAGTCTTTGGGTTCTGGGGGGGGGAGTATTGTTGCAAAGCTAAAATTTGAAGAAATTGATGAAAGGGCAACACCTGAAGTGGAGCCTGTGGTTTAATATGACTCAACATGGAAAACCTCACCCAGCCCATACATGGACAGGATTGACAGATTGATATTTGACTTCTTGATCCTACAAACAAATTTTACAGTTTTATTTTTACTTTGTAAAATTTAATAAACCATTTAAATTTGCCAAAAATATCTTGATTTTTTTCAACTAAGATAGGCCATATTATGCCTATCACATTTTCTCAGTGACACACTTGAAAAGATAATTTTGAGTAGTGTATTAAAGAAATTCTTCTCTTAGATGCCTCTGTGCTACCCAAAGAGTAGTCACTAATACTGAATGGTGGAGAGTTACAACTGAGGTGTGGAAATGTAATATACACACCTATTTTCAAAGGCTGATTGCTAAAAGAGTGAACTATCTCAGCAGTAATAAAAATATCAATTACATATTTAAATGTTAATGTTTGGGGTATTCTGGGTTAAGTGGAATACTACTAAAATGTTTTTAATTGTAGCCTTTTACTCACTATAATGCAGAATAGTTTAAATTATGCCTATGGCACACACTTGAGACAGACTACATCATGTTTGTATTAGGCAGCATAGAGTGACTAACTTCTGACTTCCCTCTTTTGTATTGCAAACTCAGAACAAACTCTAAGAGGTCAGGAGGCAGTCGGAGTTTTACATAGATACAGAATGTTGTAGGTGAAGAGAGGTGTGAGCTGGATATAGGGCTGACAAGAAAGGTACATAACACATATGCACATTATACATAGAAAAGGAATAAAACAAGACAGGAAATGATGTTTAATAAGAATGGGATGTAGAGGGAGGTCAATACTGGTGATGGAATTAATTGGCAGATTCATTGTATGTCTGAAACCCAATTATGAAGTACTTACTTTGTAAATCACAGTGGTTTCAATCAAATAAAAATGTAAAAAATGTATGCCTGAACAGTACTATTAAGTATTGTAAGTATTGAAAGTCAGATATTTAAATGAACATTGAATCAAGCTTATTTTTTTAATTTTTAAAATCATTAAAGTTAAGAAAAGTTAAAAAGTAAAATAATGGGGAGGACACTGAACTGAATGAAAATTATCTAGAAATTCATGTATAGGAAAATTTCATGACTTCACCTCTCCTGACAGCTGCATAATATTCCATTGTGTATATGTACCACAGTTTCTTTAGCCATTCATCTGTTGAAGGGCATCTTGGTTGTTTCCAGAGTCTTGCTATGGTAAATAGTGCTGAGATGAATATAGGTGTAAGGAAGGGATTTTTGCATTGTATTTTTGTGTTTCTAGGGTATATTCCTAGGAGTGGTATAGCTGGATTGTATGGGAGCTTGATTTCCAGTTTTTGGAGGAATCTCCATATCACTTTCCATAAAGGTTGAACTAGGTGGCATTCCCTCCAGCAGTGGATAAGAGTTCCTTTCTCTCCACATCCCCGCCAACACTGTTTGTTTTCATTCTTTGTGATGTGTGCCAATCTCTGTGGTGTGAGGTGGTACCTCATAGTTGTTTTGATTTGCATCTCCCTGATGATTATTGACATGGAGCATTTTTTCATGTGTCTTTTGGCCATTTGTATTTCTTCTTACTTGAGATTTACAACAGACCTATCACCAGAAACACTCAAGGCCAGAAAACAGTGGTGGGACATAGTGACAAAACTCAATGAAATGAATGCTTCACCTAGAATACTGTACCCAGCAAAACTCACTTTCCAGTTTAACGGAAGAATACATGGTTTCACAGACAAAAAACAGCTCAGAAACTTTACAGACTCAAAACCAGTTATAAGAGAAAAACTGAAAGACCTAATTTAAGACAAGACTGACCAAAAGACACACCAATTTCGATATAAAGATGGCATTAAATCCCAGGACAATTCTTTCTCTCAATGTCAATGGACTAAGTGCACCAGTTAAGAGACACAGAGTAGCTAAATGGATCAAAAAACTCAATCTAACCTTCTGCTGCCTACAAGAAACACACCTGAATAGTCAGAACAAACATAGACTCAAAATAAAAGGCTGGAGAAAAATTAACCAAGCAAACAACACCCATAAAAAAGCTGGAGTGGGCATACTAATATCAGATAATGCAAACTTTATACTCAGGAAGGTTGTAAGAGACAAAGATGGACATTTTATATTAATCAAGGGGTATGTAGAGCAGGAAGAAATCACTGTCCTAAACATATATGCACCGAATGAGGGGCCAGCAAAATATTTATATACAATTGTTGACAAATCTGAAAAATTATATCAATAAGAACACAATAATTGTGGGGGACCTCAACATGGCTTTGTCAACACTGGATAGGTCAACCAGACTGAAACCCAACAAGAATATACTAGATCTGAGAAGAGAAATGGAAGAAAGAAGTCTAGTGGATATATATAGGACACTCCATCCCCAGAAACCTGGATACACATTCTTCTCCAATGTACATGGGACATTCTCCAGGATAGACTACATGCTGGCACATAAAACATACCTCCATAATATCAAGAGGATAGAAATCTTGCAGGCTACCTTCGCTGACCATATGGCTGTGAAATTATATGTGAATTCCAAAGGGACACAGAAGAAAAAATTTAACACCTGGAAGTTAAACAGCCTCATACTGAATAACCAGTGGGTCTGAGATGAAATCAAAGAGGAAATCAAAACTTTCCTGGAAACAAATGACAATAAAGACACAAACTATCAGAACTTTTGGGACACAGCAAAGGTAGTACTGAGAGGAAAATTTATAGCTTTGCAAGCACACATCAGGAAGGAAGAAGGGGCTTACCTGAGTAGCTAAATGACGCAGCTCATAGAACTAGAAAGTGCTCAACAAAAGGATCCAAAAATAGGGAGACAGAAGGAAATAACAAAACTGAGAGCAGAAATCAATGGAGTGGAAACCCAAAAAACAATCCGAAAGATCAATGAAAAACTAAACTAAACAAGATTGATAGACCACTGGCAATCCGAAAGATCAATGAAAAACTAAACTAAACAAGATTGATAGACCACTGGCAAAATTAACAAAGAGAGAGAGAGAAACTTGATAACTAGTATTAGAAATGAAAAAGGAGAGATCACTACTGATATGGCAGAGATTCAAAGGGTAATCAGAAACTACTTTGAGAAACTCTATGCCACTAACAATGAGAACCTGGAAGAAATGGATAAATTATTGGACTCTTATAATCTTCCACTGTTGAATTAAGAGAATATAGCATATCTAAACACACCCATCACTACTGAGAAAATTAAAACGGTAATCAAAAGTCTGCCCAGAAACAAAAGCCCAGGGCCAAAGGGATTCACTAAAGAATTCTTTCAAACTTTCCAAGAGGAACTTCTACCAATCCTGGCAAGACTCTTTCATGAAACCAAAAAAAAAAAAAAAAAACGGAAACACATTCAAATAGCTTTTATGAAACCAACATCACCTTGATACCTAAACCAGACAGAGATGTTACCAAAAAAGAAAATTACAGACCAATATCGCTGATGAATACAGATGCAAAGATCTTCAACAAAATCATGGCAAATAGGATTCAATGCCTCATTAAGAAGATTCTCCACTGCGATCAAGTTAGGTTTCATGCCAGGAATGCAAGGCTAGTTTAACATCCGTAAATCTATCAACATAATACACAAGATCAACAACAAGAAAAATAAAAGTCACATGATCATATCAATAGATGCAAAGAAAGCATTTGATAAGGTCCAACACCCATTCTTGATCAAAACTCTCAGCAAGATGGGAATGGAAGGAACCTTTCTCAATAAAGTTAAGGCCATCTACCACAAGCCAGCAGCAAATATTATCCTCAATGGAGAAAAACTAAAAGCCATCCCTTTAGGTTCTGGTACAAGAGAAGGCTGTCCTCTCTCACCACTCCTATTCAACATAGCACTGGAAGTACTTGCTATAGCGACTAGGCAAGAAAAAGATATCAAGGGAATCCAGATAGGAAAGGAAGAAGTCAAGCTCTCACTCTTTGCAGATGACATCATTCTCTACTTAGAAACCCTAAAGACTCTACCAAAAAGCTTCTAGAAAGAATAGGCTCATATAGCAAGGTAGCAGGCTACAAAATTAAGACACTGAAATCAATGGCCTTTCTATTCACCAATAGTACTAAGGAAGAAATGGACATTAAGAAAATAACCTCATTCACAATAGTGCCACACAAACTCAAATATTTTGGAATCAACTTGACTAAAAATGTGAAGGACCTATACAGAGAAAACTATAAAACTCTGCTCCAAGAAATAAGAGAGGACACACTGAAATAGAAACACATACCCTGCTCATGAATTGGCAGGATTAACATCATCAAAATGGCAATGCTCCCCAAGGCATTGTACAGATTTAATGTGATCCCTCTAAATATACCTGTGACATTCTTCAAAGAAGTGGATCAGTCACTTTTGAAATTCATTTGGAACAATAAACACCTTAGAATAGCTAAAGCAATCATTGGGGAAAAGAATATGGGAAGAATTACTTTTCCCAACTTTAATCTTTACTACAAAGCAATAGTTATCAAAGCAGCATGGTATTGGAATAAAGACAGGTCCTCAGATCAGTGGAATAGGCTTGAATACTCAGAAAATGTTCCCCAGACATACAATCACCTAATGTTTGATAAAGGAGCAAGAAATGCTAAATGGAGCAAAGAAAGCCTCTTCAACAAGTGGTGTTGGCACAACTGGCTAGCTACTTGCAAAAAATTGGACTTAGACCCCCAGCTAGCATCATATACAATGGTAAAGTCCAAATGGAATAAAGACCTCGATATCAGACCCAAAACCATAAGATATATAGAACAACACATAGGCAAAACACTCCAGGACATTGAGACTACAGGCTTATTCAAGGAGGAAACTGCACTCTTCAAGCAAGTGAAAGCAGAGATTAACAGATGGGAATATATTAAGCTGAGAAGCTTCTGAACCTCAAAGGAAATAGTGCCCAGGATACAAGAGCCACCCACTGAGTGGGAGAAACTATTCACCCAATACCCATCAGATAAGGGGCTAATCTCCAAAATATACAAGGCACTGACAGAACTTTACAAGAAAAAAAAATCTAATCCCATCAAAAAATGGGGAGAAGATATAGACAGACACTTTCACTGAAAATATCTTAAAGCAACACTGGGTTAGTGTTGCTGTGGGTTGGGAGGAGTTGGGCAGCATAGTCAATGGACCACATCAGTGTTTTTATCTGTCAAGATTCCTCGGTATATTGGGGTGAGAGTGATAGCACAGTGGTAGGGTGTCTGCCTCTAACACAGCTGACCAAGGATGGCCAACCCAGGATGAACCTGTGTTCAATCCCCGGAATCCCATATGGTTCCCCGAACCTTCCAGGAGTGATTTTTGAGTGCAAAGCCAGAAGTAACCCCTGAGAGCAGAACCAGGAGTATCCCCTGAGCACTGCCGGATGTGCCCACCAAACCAAAGAAAAATTCCTGGCTATAGACACAGGTACCCCCAAGTCTCATACTGGATTTGTCTTATGGAATCACGTGCAGTCATTAGTCCTCATCTTCCTCACTGGAAAGCCAGAACACTTCATCAAAGGAGGAACACAAGGCAAGTTTTTCCCTTTCTTTGGGGGGAGGGCAGGGGGAAGGGTTCACTCAGTGGAGCTCAGGAATTACTTCTTGGTCTACATTAAAAAGTCACTCCTGGCAGGCTTGGGGGACCATATGGGATGCCAGAATTAGAACTGGGGTCTGTCCTGTGTTGGCTGCATGCAAGGCAAAAGGCCTTACCACTGTGGTATCACTCCAGCCCCAATAGAGCAAGTTTTTTTTTATGATGTTAAGATATTACCAGGAAGGTATAAGAGTTTGACAAAAGTTTTGACTCTAGAAGGGAGAAAATAGGATCTTGGATACTGCTTTGAACTGGGATGTGATTCCGAGAGCTGGTACTGAAAGGAGAGAAGTACAATGGGAGGGTAATTCATACTCATTGTCCCAGTTATTCTGTGTGTGACTATCACAGAGCTGGGATCAAGGCATCCACTTTATTCCCAGGCCCAAGGGATTTCAACTTCCTTCATTTAGATGGTCCTCTACCCTCTGAATTAAAGCATAGGACAACAGCAAGAGTCTGAGTTGGTTAGAACCAGCTACGCAGTGGCTCACTATCTCACTGGCTGGATAAAGGAACATGCTGCTTTTGAAGTGTTTAGGGCAGCAAGTCATGCCTGTGTGCTCACTAGGTCTGAGGGTCAAATAGCAGCATAATCCTGTCCCCTGTGGAGAGAACTGAGGCAGAAGAAGGAGGAAAAGTCTCTGTTCTTTAGACTGTTCTCTACTATGGTTTCCCACAGACCTGGCTTTTATTTAAACGTAATAATTTTTTTTAATTATATATGTCTATCTATCTAGAGAGAGGGAGAAAGAGAGAGAGAGTGCACAGAAGAGCACAAACATAATGGAGGTTCATTACCAGAAAAGCAATTTGGATCAAAAGATATTGCCCAAGAAAGACCACAAATTTCCTGCACATTCCTAAGGTGGAATCTAGATTACATTTATAAACTGGAGTCAGTTCTAGTTGCTGATTTTGGCCTCGTTTTCGGTGAGAGAAAGAAAAGACTTTTGAAAAGCCCTCAGCCTGGTGTGTTTTCTCTCCTGAGTTCAGTCTAATTCAGGAGGCCAAGTTTAGCCACACTGGGGCAGCTGCCTGAAGGAGGCTCCGTCTCCCAGGTTCTGTAATGACCAGTTTATATTGAGCACGCAACTGGATGCTTTTCAATCACGGGGCCTCTGGCCCAGATCTCATTTCCCATGGACAGTGATCACAGTGTGAGCTGCTCATGAAGTCATATGTTTGCTTCCCTATTCGTTGAGCATAGAGATGGGTCTGAAAGAAAGACCTCTTGCACTCTGGGAGAGGCACTGCCATTTGACCTACAGTTGTTTATGAATGTGTCCAGTGATTTTTTTTCTCCTGGATTCCAAATATGATCCTGGGAATCTAAACAAACCTGTGCAAAGTACACAGAAAATACAAGTCCATTTTCTTTGTATTCTTCCAGTCTCAAAGTCTCTTTTTCATTTGAAACAGGTAGATAGATGTATATGTGTTTATGTGTGTGTTTGGGGGGGGGGTGGTGACTGACAATGAATTCTTAGGGAATAATAAAATCAAGATGTGATTCAATATTCAAAGAAGTTAGTATGCCACCAGCCCTAAAGTAGCCAAAACAGTATGAAGGGCAGATTCAAGAAGAAACAGTTTTTTCAGGCAGCAACAGCAACAGAGAAGATTGAAACCCACCTCAACCCAAGAAGCACCAATAAACAAAAGATTGTGGTAAGAATATTGAAGATGGAGACTCTGGGGCAATAACACATCATTTTTTAAATAAAAAAATTATTCAGAGGCCAGAGTGATAGTACAGCCTGGCTGGTAAGGACAATTGCCTTTCATATGACCCCCAGGGTTTGATTCCCTGATACTCCATATGGTTTTCTGAACCTGCCAGGAGTGTGATTCCTGAGTGTAGAGCCAAGAGTAACTTCTGAGCATTGTAGGGTGTAGCCTAAAACAAAACAAAACAAAACAAAAACAAAAACAGAAAACAAAGAAAAGAATATTGAAGGTGGGCCACCAAAAGTTCTTAGCTCTTTTTCTTTTATTTTTTTATTGCAGCGAAAGTGAATTACAAATCTTTCACAGTAATATTTAAGGTACATAGTGACAATGAATCAGGGGCATTCGCAACACCAGTGTTGTCCTCCTTAACCCCTGTTCCCAGCATGCAGCCCATATCTCCCTCCTTTTACCCCCCAGAATGCTAGTGTAACTGCTCCCCACTTGAACAGCTTGTTGTAGATTGGGTATCGATTCTGTTGTTATTAACTTTAGGTTTGGTGTTCAAGTCTGATCATTTTTTACTTCCACTAAATGTTCATACAACTGTCTGGTTCTGGTACCATCCATTTTTCCCTTTCAATTTATGAGGCTGAACAAGATGGTTCAAGTTATGTGGTTCTGTTGGAGGTAAAAAAGGAGAGGAAAAAAAACTGAGAGGAGTTCATCTAGGTGTTATAAATATCAATTTAGAAGAAGAAAGGGAAAAAAGAAGAAAGAGGTAACTAACCCAAACAAAAAATAAAACAAATACAAAACAAACAAACAAAAAAAGAACAAAATGCCCAAACCAGCAACTATGAAAAACAAACAAGTGATAAACAAAAAATAAAAAGTAAAATAAAAACAAAAAACAAAACAAAGCAAAAAACAGTCAAAAAACCCAAACCAGCAACTACATAAAGTTTGTGTTTCTTCTTGTTTTTTGTTTGTTTGATTGTTTTTGCAAAGGCACAGTAAGTGTTGGGGGAAATTAGAAAGGGAATTCCCTTGGCCTAAGAGATACCGGGTTTCTCTGCCCTTAAAGCCTACTGTCATGGGACCAACTACAGGCTCCTTATACACTCCTTTTCACCCCCCAAGTTCTTTCTATGGTGTCAGGCAACTTTCCACTCAGTTGTAGATGATAAAATCAGGCCTCTCTAACTAGAGATCTTGGTATCTATACAGGTCATAGGACAAAGTCTAGGATAGAGTCTTTCTTTACAGTTCTAGAAGTTCTGTTCCATCACTGTTGTTGTATTCAGTCTTTTATACATGGTGGTCTTGGTTTTTGCACAGATCCTAGGACAAAGCCTGGAATAGAATTTTTTTCATTATGTTTCCAGAAGTTCTGTTCCATTGCAGTTGTCAAAGTCAGACCACTGGGATTGGAGATCTTGGTTTTTGAACAGATCCTAGGCAGAAGTCTAGGCTAGGGTCTTTTTTATTGGTCCCAGGGTAAGTGCTGCCAGTCCTGGCTGTCAAAGTCATTCTTCTGAGGTTGGCGATCTTGGTTTTTGCACAGATCAAAGGGCTATGTGTCTTCTGATTTCATCTTACCATTAGGACAACCTGCTCTTAGATCAAGTTATTGCCATTTCCTCTTTGTCAGGATGTCATATCAAAACTGGCACAAGTCGGTGCTAGCAAAGCTCTTTTTCTTGACACTATCCTAGCAATGGACTCTTATCTACACAGAAACCCCCAGAATGGACAGTTTGAAGAAAATTTATGACATCAATTTTGCCAAGGTAAGTGGGGCACTTCCTCAATTTGGAATTTTTCAACCTGAGCAAAAATTAGGACCTGCTTACTTTTTTCTACATACATAAAATAATTGCATCAACCTGAGTTCCACAGCTCCCTGGGAAATTTTGTGGCAAGGGGGTGTCAAGATCAATTTCCATGTTGTATAAATCAAGTAAAACTTAGTTGCAATCTGCTATTGCTTAGTAGAGCTGATTGAATGTAAATGTCTACACCATGCATGTGTTTGTTTTCTAGGTCCCAGCTCATCCAGACATTCCCCCAGGTGACTGAGATGAATTAGACTTCTTCTCTCAAGGCTCCTACCTCTCTTTTCCCCAGTTCATGTAAGTCACTTGCAATATATTTTCCTGTGTCCAGCTCCAATAGGAATGGCTCTAAATTTACATGCTTTTTACAGCCATTAGTTCTGAAAAAACTGAATATTTCCTTTAAAACACAACACTAGGGGTTGGAGCAGTGGCGCTAGAGGTGAGGTGTCTGCCTTGCCAGCGCTAGCCTAGGACGGACTGTGGTTGATCCCCCGGCGTCCCATATGGTCCCCCAAGCCAGGAGTGACTTCTGAGCGCATAGCCAGGGGTAACCCCTGAGCGGCACCGGGTGTGGCCCAAAAACCAAAAACAAATAAACAAACAAACAAAAAAAACACAACATTATTCTATCACCATATCATTACTTTTGCATTGTTCAGTAAGTTTTATGGGATTGCTTATGCATGAACTTAGTCAAAATTTTATATTCTCAACTACACTAAATTTTTTGTTTGTTTTTTGGTTTGGGGGCCATACCCAAAGATGCTCAGGGGTTACTCCTGGCTATGCACTCAGAAATTGCTCCTGACGTGGGGGACCATATGGGATGTAGGAATAGAACCATAGTCTGTCCCAGGTCAGCCATGTGCAAGGCAAATGCCCTACCGCTGCACCACTGCTCTGGCCACTAAACTAAGATCTTTGAAAGGAATCAGCATTACTTACACTTTTTTTGTGTTGGTTACAGCTCTCTAATTATTCTCTTTGGTCTTATTGCTGACAAACTCAGGGGAAGTTCATCAATAGTTATTCAGAATCAGAAAAATCACCTCTCTAGAGCAATTCTTCTAAGCTCATGACCCCAATACTGTATCTACATTTTGCTTTCCTTGCTATCTATTTTCTTATCTGTGTGCCATCTGTGTGTGTACTTGGACACATACACAGATACCACAAAACACGTATCAGATACACACCTAAGTTTCGTTTCTGTATTCTTCTTTGGAAATATTTAATTTTATATAAACCAAGATTTAATATGTAAAGTAAAAACCACAAAGATGCTACTTCCCAGAAACTTTAAATTTGAGATAGATTATTCAGGTACAAAAATAATGTTGTACTGAGACCAGAGTAATAATAGTACAGTTGGTAAGGTGCTTGCAGATACAAATTTAATCCCCAGCACCTCATAGGGTTCCTAAGCCCCAACAGGCATGATTCCTGAACTCTACCAGGTGTGGCAAAAATATTAATAATTAAAAAGCAAAAAGTGTTATATTTAAATTTTTTCTAAGTAAGCAGATGTCTAAAATTCAGAGCTCCAAGATTCATACATTGTATACACTGCCTTATCTTTTATACTTATATAAATTTCACAAGCATTTGAAAGCCAAGGAAGGAGAAGTTATTCGTTGGGAACAGAAGTTCAATTACACCATGCATTGATAGCACCCTGTTCAAACTTGGGCATTGCAAACAATAAAAGCAATTGAAAGACTTGAATGAGTAGGTGATCTTTCACATCTTTACAAGGCATCTTCTGGAATGCCCCAACACTGGGATTTCTCTGGGTTCTCAGACTTCCTTCCTCTGGCATAGCCTTCTCATCATGATGGGCCATGGTTCAAGATCTTTATATTGCACATGTCCAGGCAAACTTTGAGTTTTTTCTTAATATATATGGGCTAGAGAGATCACTCAACAGGATGAGAGCAGGCTTTGCCTGTAGGAGGCCTGATTCTGATCACTGAAACCACCTGGTCTACTGAGCACTGCTACAGAAAACTCTCAAGTGTTGAACCAGGAGTAGTTCCCAAGAACTTTCAATATGTCTCTGAAATAAATAAATAAATAAATAAATAAGTATAGATGAACTAAAGTTGTTCTAAAAAGGATATTTTCTTCTCACCAATCTTTCCCCTCACCAAACATAAAACCATCCATTATCTCAAAGTGCTCTCATACATTCCTATGTTCAAGTTCTTAGTTCAAGTAAGGTGACTTGGGTGGTGACTACATCTGGACACAAGGCCTCAAATGGGTCTATAGGTCAAGAAGGGCAAGGGTTCTAATCCAGCAAGACTAGCATCCTTGTAAGAAGAGGAGCTAAGATGCTTCTGGGGAGACCACAAGTAAGGACACAGGGAGAAATGATGGGTAAATAAAAGACAGCAGTCTCAGAAGAGGTAAGCTGGCAATACCTGAATCTTGGGCTTCTAGTGTCCAGAACAATAAGGAACCAGATATTTGTTGTTTCAGTCACTCAGTCTGTGATCCTCTGATGTGGCAGCTGCAGCTGAATATCAAAATGTCCCTCCCACTTTATTAAGTCTCCGAGAAAAAAGAATGTTCTTAGTGTAGTTAAAAGGGACTACACACAAGGATACATAGTCTAGGGACAAACTAGAGATTGCAATATCCATGTTTTTTCAACTCTTATACAACACTCTTTTGTTCTATTCTTTATTTTATTTTATTTTATTTTATTTTATTTTATATTTTGAGGTGGCGGGCCTCCTAAGCCCTGCTTAGGAAACATGGAACCCAGTTATACTTGGCCATGTAGACTGGATGGTTCAATGTTAGGGTCTGTTGAAATAATGGGGTCCAACAGGACTATATTTGATAGAGCTCAGAGAGGGGCATGAGATAGCAGAGATTGAACTCAGGACCTCAGCATGTAAGGCATGTGCTTTATCCTTTGAGCCCTCTTTCAGGTATTCCTCCAAATCTACATTTTAAAAATTTATTATTTTAAACAACCTAATTTCTGTAGAGACAGACATTTTTAGCCCCAGGTCCATATTACAACCACAGAGATTGGGAGGAAAATTATTGGTGTCTGGCTTCATCTCATACTGAATGACTTGCTGGCACTGGGCACCAGCCCCCCTCCCTGGGTGAATTAATAATGCACAACCAGGGTAAGATAATATGCACACATGCACACACTCAAAAAAAAAAAAAAAAAAAAGGAAAGAAAGAAAGAAACCAAGTTGATTAGAAAAACCTCAAGAATTTGATGTTTACAGAGATGTCTTCTACTTACATCTTTCAAAAGACTCGAATTTCATAAATCATTTTACATTGCTTCGCCGATATAGAAATGTATTTTATTACGAATGTCTCTATTTCTAGTCCCTAAATCATTACTGGGCTGATATTGCACCATAGCAAACCCAGAAACGATTTAGTAATTTCCTTAACCCTGATCAATGCAAGTTGCTAAACAGCAGTTGGCATTAAAAATCCTGAAGTTTGGGTAATCATCCAGCCTAGGAGAAACTCTGCTCAGAAGGGCTGTTCTGCATCTCCCTATTTAGTAAGCAGCCACTCAGTCCTCTAGAGAATGGCTCTACTTTGGTGGAGGTGGGTGTTGAGGGCAGATCTCTGGAACTTAGCAGCTAGTGAAAGTTCTGAGGGCCAATTAGTCAAAGCTTCCTTCAACCCTTAGCTGCTTAGTGTCAACTTTTTTTGTTTGTTAATTTTTCATTAAAGATTGATCTGCTTCTTTGGATTTCTAATGTCCTTTTATTTGGTAAGTCAATCACAGCTGGCAATGTCACACAGAAATATATATTTTAAGAAATCTTAGCTGAAAGGAACTTTCAAAATTAGCTCAGTTGTTCCAGAAAAGAAGAAAAAATAAAATGAGAAGATGATGGAAAAGGACATCATATTCTCCCATAAGGCTCTGAAAGATCTTGGGGGTACTGAGAATGGTGGATGTTCCTAGGATACAAAGTGGAAAGGGTAGGAGAGAACTGGGAGATTATTTTAGACTATTTTTTAAGGGCAAACATCTTTTTGTTTGTTTTTGGGTCACATTCGGCAGTGCTCCGGGTTTATTCCTGGCTCTGTGCTCAGAGATCATTCCTGGCAAGATGGAGGGACCATATGAGGTGCTCAGAATAGAACTTGGGCCAGCAATGTACAAGGCCAATGCCCTATCTTCTGTACTCTTGCTTCATACCAAAGAGCAAAAATCTTTCAGAAAAAAAATTGAGGTCACCTAGATCTGTGTTCAGGGTTTATTCCTGGGTTTATTTTAAGTGATTACCCCTAGTGGGTCTTGGGGAATCATATGCTGCAAGCTTCTTACCTGCTGTACTATCTTTCTGGCCCCCAAAACAATTGTTTAAAATTATAGTTCAGAAATATGGCTACAGTGGTGATACATTTTATATTAATGTACAAAGTTACTACCAGCACCATTTCAGAGTTCCCTCCACTCCTGTCCTTATTCCACCTCTAGCAAAGGACAAAAATCTTAATGCCATCTTTTTTTTCTAGAATAACATTAAGGTTATTTCTTAAGTCATCGAAAAGAAAGGAAGTGATTGAGTAGTGTGGCTTCTTGGAGAAAAAGAGGAGAGGTCATAAACCACAGCACATTGCAGCTTCCATTATGACCTTGGTGCCCAAAACTACTGGCTTGAAATCACAACCAAAATCCCGATTGGCTAAGTTTTCCTATTGGTGGCTTCTAGAGTATTCTGATTGGACAGGCAATGTTACCTGCCTAACCAATCAAACGGAGTCTCTCAAGGCCATTCCAGACTAGCTGGAAACCCAATCTCACTATTGGCAACAGTCCCACCATCAATTTATCTTTTATCTAATGAGGTATCCTCACTAATTTCTGGCAAGAACTAATCATGAAAGTACCGAGTAATAGCCTCATTGATAACTTGCCCCACGTGGGACTGTTATTCCATCTGTTAGACCTATGCTGTTTTTGCTGTGTTTAACTGGATTGCCTAGGGCTGACCATCAGATCACCTGCCAAAATGATTTTAAAAACCTTCTAAAACTTGGGGGTATCAAAAAGTTTAAAACGCTCACATGAATCCTCTAAATGTTGAATAGTGCTCTGCAAAAATGCGGCTTCTGTTCTCACAACCTTAGAAATCCAGCTCTCAGGGATTTAACAATAATTTCTGCGAATGCCCAACGTATGTGATTAGATAATCACATATTTGGCTGGGAAGTGACTGAAACTTGGCTGAAAGTGCCTTCAAAATTCAGCTCAATAGTTCTAGAAAAGAATTTTAAAAAAAAAAGGCGTGATGTCTTGGGCACTTGTTCAAGGCTGTGAAAGACCTTGGAGTTTGTGAATCCCATTTTTAATAGAGTTCTCCTCTACTGTTACCTCTGTCTGAAACATGTTGCCCCCAGATGTCTGACTGGCTCACTCTCTGATTTCTTCTGGACTTTACTCAAACCTCTCCTGGGTCATATCATCTAAGATTGTTGGCAGAGGGATGTCAGAGCTGACACACGGTAGGTATCCATAAATATAGCCCAGTCAATGCAATTGTCCACAGCAATCAGACTGTTGTGTTCCCTGCCCCCTGTTCTCTGCACTACTCTCAGACATCCTGTGCCTCCCAAGAGCCCATCCCCAGAGGAGAGAGGGTAAGAGCCTAAAAGATAAACTGGATTTGGCAAGGGCCAAGCCATAATCCTAATAGTAAACTGTGCGGACTCCAGTGGCGGGGAAGACCAGGAGGTGATGTTCGACCTGACACTGGCTTTAAAGAAGTGGAAGACGGTTTACCAAGTACAGAAGGAGGACGCCTGTCAGGTCAAGACAACCTCCTCACTCACTTGGCATTTCAGATACTCTGCTCTGCATGAGGCCAAAGCACCACGGGGGAGCTCGGCTCAGGTTCCAGGCTTGTAGCCAAGGAGCCCGCCTCAATAGAACTGCGCGTGTACTTTTGGGGTGTCGCTGCAGCGCTAACCACTCCCTGGAACCCTCATGATTCTCTTGTGCTGGGCTCCTGCCGTAATGTGTTTGAGCGGATGGACTGTACACAGCGCAGTTCACTTAATCCTGGGGACTTGTTTATAAATGAGGCAATTCTATTAAAGGCATTTCTAGAACACTTAAGTTTATAGAGGACTAGTCTAGTTTTTAAAACCAACGCTTAAAAAAAAAAAAAGATTGCGATCATCGCTTGTGGAATAGAATTATTAAAACGCAGGGGGACACAGGGTGATTGAGAGTGAGTGTTCATAAAATAATGCCCCTCCACTTTGTTCTAAGTTGTACCCGTTTTCCAATTTTCAGCTATTTGAGGGAACTTGGGGGTAAAGGAGCCTGAGAAAAATCTCTCTTAAACTTTCAAATGTCCACTTTCCATTCTTAGCTTTTGTTTCTGACTACCTGGGCTATAAATATAAATTAACGTATTTTTATTTTTGAAAAACAAAATGCAGGTGCTTATCAAGGGTCTTAGAAACGCCTCTGAGTAAAATATGTGCCCTTAGTGGTTACTAGCAGTCCTCTGTGCCCTACTCCAACCTCACCTCCACTTCTGTGTATTCAGAGACCTCTTTTTTACATCCTGACATTTAAATGTGATCAAGGTGAATGAGGTGCTCATCTGCGTTTGTCACATTGTCATTCTTCCATGCTTAGTCTAAAGAACAAGTGAGCAGAACAACTAGCAGAACAGTTGTGGAAACTACTTGAATTTAGGATCTCTGTGCCCAACAAATACATAGAAACATGTGGACAGATAAGACCAAAGAAAAGAGTGAGCATATGCTTTGTATGCAGGAGTCTGGGGTTTGATACCCAGCACCACATACTTTCTTAACTACCACTCCCCAGCACAGAACCAGAAATAGCCATTAGATGAGATTCAAAAACCTTAAAAAAAAAACATATTAAGACATATTTTAAAATAATGGTAGGATACTACTTTTAAACTTGTTCTCCCCTAAGAATTAGAATCTGGAGCTGGAGCATAAGCACAGCAGGTAAGGTGCTTGCTTTGAAGTGGCTGACTAAGGTTGGATCCCTGGCATTGAACTGGGGTCCCCAGAACCTACCAGGAGGGATTCCTGAGTACAGAAACAGGAATAACTCCTGAGTAGCACTGTATGTTTGCTCCTCTACTCCCAAAATTTAGTCTCAACTAGGAAAAAGACAGATTTTAGGAAAGTGTTCCAAAAAAGCTTAATTTTATGTGGTGATGGTTTTCGTGGACTCTGATTCCAAAGGGGGAAAAATACTCCTTTTTAATTTTTTTCTCAGTGAATTTTGGGACCCATACCTGACTGTGCTTACTCTTAAGCTTATCTTGGCCTTAATCAAGGATCACTCCTGGTAGTATTAGCAATCAAAGAAAAAGATTTTCTATCTAGAAACAGTCCTGTTGTTCAAAAGCTTCTCACTTTTTTTTAATGGCTTTTAGAAAACATTACTTTGCTTACTTTTTGAATTAACTAATTTTTGTAGCATGAAATCATTCAGGCATTTTTTAAATGGAACAGTATGGGGCCAGAGCGATCGCACAACAGTAGGGCATTTGCTTTGTATGCAGATGACCCAGGATAGACCTGGGTTCGATCCCCAGCATCCCATATAATTCCCCAAGCCAGGTGGGCTTTCTGAATGCATAGCCAGGAGTAACTTCTGAATGTCACCAGGTGTGGCCCAAAAGCCAAACAAAAAAACAAACAAAAAAAGAAATGAGACAGTAATTTTATTAACATTTCTGTCAGACATTTGGAATAAACAGTTCCCAATCAGTTATTTTTCATCTGGCAAGTGTTATATCCTAGCTAGTGATTTATTTCCAATACATTTAAAGCAGATTCTATACTTGCTTATAAGTTCTGACTAACTCAACATTCCTGATCTGTTCATTAATAAAGGGCTTTTTTAAGGCTAAATTGCAAAGTAATAGCCATGTAAAGCCAAAATAGTTCTTCTTGTTCATTTTTGGAACTAATGATATTTAAATCAATAGGAGTGAAAAATAAAAATAAATGTCAAAGCAAATACCAAAGAAATAAATAACCTACCATAAATAATTCCCTGGGCTGTGAGTGTTGTATGAACCATGTCAAAATGCTAGCCTCACGGTTTTGTAAAAATATAACAGGCAAGTACTTACTTTGTCAAATGTTAAATGTAAATACAGATTGAACTAAAAGCAAAGAAACCCAAAGCTCTGATTGTGTTGAAAGTCGACCAATTTTGCTGAAGAAAATATTTCTATATTTTAATAGATAACATGGTCTTCTAAAGCTCAAAATAGTCAAGAATCATAAAAGCTGGAAGAACTTTAGAAACTAATTCTTTCATTTACGAACTTGGAAGTTGTAGCTTACAATAGTTAAGTGACTTGCCCAAGGTCACTCTGCTACCTGGGCTTCTGAATGAGCAAAGTCATTTTTACATTTGAGTATTTAATACCCTGTCATAGACTGCCATTCTGCCTCCTCCATTTTATTGTAAAAAGTTTCTCCCTTTAAGAGAACTGTGAATTTTGCAAAAGAAAATCTAAAATTTTCTTTTACAATCTATTAAATGTTGAAATTCATCACATCAGTGAGGAAAAAGAATTCTCACAGAGAAACTCATAGCTTACTCTTGGCTCTGACTTTTCAGTAAGGTCACATAACTAGAAAACGTTTTCTAAAAATTCAATAGAGGTTTATAAGGTGCTTAATGAAAAAGAGGTAAGTCAATATTGGTGGCCTCAAAATAAAATAACTCCACAGTCTACATAAAATAAAATAGTAGAGAGGGTGAGAGCCATTTAAAAGGCAGAGGGTAGAAATAGCAGAAATTGAACTTCAAAGATAAGAAAATGGAGAAATGCTCTAGAAAAATGAGTAGGCAAGGTAATATAAAGATGTTATTCATTAACGGTCTGGGAGAGTGTGATAGTCCCCAGGTTTCTGCAGAGGAAGTAAATATGGTGGACTAGGGGTTAAATCTCTTAACTTCCTATGGTTATGTAGTTTTTAGTAGAAAAAATTTGCTCCCAAATCAGAGACCTAATTCAATCATTATTTGTCCCATTCACTCATTTGTTAGCATAATATTTGTTGCAGGCAGTTTATGTAAATGAGAAATGAAGGAAGCAGTTTTGAGAGAAGGGCTACCACCTCTTTGTTCATCCCAACTCTGTCCTCCAGGGAAGTGCCTGGCAGGGCTCAGGGCTGGTAAAAATCTGTGGTGAGTACCTAGGTGGCAGAGACAGTAGTGTCCCAGCAACCCCAAGAGGCAGCTGTTAAGCTGCACCCGAAATCCACAATTTACTCTGCTAACAAGCTGGATGGATCCTACCACCTAAATTCTCAGGGAGTTGTGAACTTAAGATGGAATAAGGAATTGGTCTTTGCAGGAAACATGAAATTAGTCTTTTTCTCATGGGGAGGAGGTTTGGGCCACACTCATTGGCACTCAGAGGTTACTCCTGTGGGGTGCCAGGTATTGAATTCTGGTCAGCCATTTGCAAAGTAAATGCCCTTCCTGTTGTGCTATTGCTCCTGTCTCAGGAAAATCATTCTTTTTTTTTTGTCTTTTTTTTTTTAAATTTAAACAACTTTATTACATACATGATTGTGTTTGGGTTTCAATGATGTAAGGAAAACCACCCATCACCAGTGCAACATTCACATCACCAATGTCCCAAATCTCCCTCCTCACCACCTCCTCAATCCCCGCCTGTACTCTAGACAGGCTTTCTATTTCCCTCATACATTCTCATTATTAGCATAGTTCAAAACGTAGTTATTTCTCTAACTAAACTCACCCCTGTTTGTGGTGAGCTTCATGAGGTGAGCTGTAACTTCCAGCTCTTTTCTCTTTTGCGTCTGAAACTTATTATTGCAAGAATGTCTTTCATTTTCCCTAAAACCCATAGATGAGTGAGACCATTCTGCATCTTTTTCTCTCTCTGACTTATTTCACTCAGCATAATAGATTCCATGTACATCCATGTATAGGAAAATTTCATGACTGCATATTCCATTGTGTATATGTACCACAATTTCTTTAGCCATTCATCTGTTGAACGACATCTTGGCTGTTTCCAGAGTCTTGCTATGGTAAATAGTGCTGCAATGAATATAGGTGTAAGGAAGGGATTTTTGTATTGTATTTTTGTGTTCCTAGGGTATATTCTAGGAGTGGTATAGCTGGGTCCTATGGGAGCTCTATTTCCAGTTTTTGGAGGAATCTCCATATTGCTTTCCATTAAGGTTGAACTAGATGGCATTGCCACCAGCAGTGGATAAGAGTTCCTTTCTCTCCACATCCTTGCCAACACTGCTTGTTCTCATTCTTTGTGATGTGTGCCAATCTCTAGGTGTGAGGTGTTACCTCGTAGTTGTTTTGATTTGCATTTCCCTGATGATTAGTGATGTGGAGCATTTTTTCATGTGTCTTTTGGCCATTTGTATTTCTTCTTTGTCAAAGTGTCTGTCTATTTCTTCTCCCCATTTTTTGGTGAGATTAGATGTTTTTTTTCTTGTAAATTTCTGTCAGTGCCTTGTATATATATTTTTTTTTTTTTTTGGTTTTTGGGCCACACCCTGTGATGCTCAGGGGTTACTCCTGGCTATGCGCTCAGAAGTTGCTCCTGGCTTCTTGGGGGACCATATGGGACGCCGGGGGATCGAACCGCGGTCCGTCCTAGGCTAGCGCAGGCAAGGCAGGCACCTTACCTCCAGCGCCACCGCCCGGCCCCTGCCTTGTATATTTTGGAGATTAGCCCATTGTCTGATGGGTATTGGTTGAATAGGTTCTCCCACTCAGTGGGTGGCTCTTATATCCTGGTCGCTATTTCTTTTGAGGTGCAGAAGCTTCTCAGTTTAATATATTCCCATCTGTTAATCTCTGCTTTCACTTGCTTGGAGAGTGCAGTTTCCTCTTTGAAGATGCCTTTAGTCTCAATGTCCTGGAGTGTTTTACCTACATGTTGTTCTATATATCTTATGGTTTCAGGTCTGATATTGAGATCTTTCATCCATTTGAATTTAATCTTCGTACATGATGTTAGCTGGGGATCTAAGTTCAATTTTTGCAAGTGGCTAGCCAGTTGTGCCAACACAAATCGTTGAAGAGGCTTTCTTTGCTCCATTTAGAATTTCTTGCTCCTTTATAAAAAATTAGGTGACTCTATGTCTGGGGAACGTTTTCTGAGTATTCAAGACTATTCCACTAATCTGAGGGCCTGTCTTTATTCCAATACCATGCTGCTTTGATAACTATTGCTTTGTAGTACAGTTTAAAGTTGAGGAAAGTAATTCTTCTCATATTCTTTTTCCCAATGATTGCTTTAGCTATTCTAAGGTGTTTATTGTTCCAAATGAATTTCAAAAGTGCCTGATCCACTTCTTTGAAGAATGTCATGGGTATCTTTAGAGGGGTCACATTAAATCTGTACAATGCCTTGGGGAGTATTGCCATTTTGATGATGTTAATCCTGCCAATCCATGAGCAGGGCATGTGCTTCCATTTACATGTGTTCTCTCTTATTTCTTGGAGCAGAGTTTTATAGTTTTCTTTGTATAGATCCTTCACATTTTTAGTCAAGTTGATTCCAAGATATTTGAGTTTGTGTGGCACTGTTGTGAATGGGGTTGTTTTCTTTTTTTTTTTTTAAACACCTTGATTACATACATGATTGTGTTTGGGTTTCAGTCATGTAAAGAACACCACCCATCACCAGTGCAACATTCCCATCACCAATGTCCCAAGTCTCCCTCCTCCCCACCCGACCCCCGCCTGTACTCTAAACAGGCTCTCCATTTTCCTCATACATTCTCATTATTAGGAAAGTTCAAAATGTAGTTATTTCTCTAACTAAACTCATCACTCTTTGTGGTGAGCTTCCTGTGGTGAGCTGGAACTTCCAGCTCTTTTCTCTTTTGTGTCTGAAAATTACTATTGCAAGAATGTCTTTCATTTTTCTTAAAACCCATAGATGAGTGAGATCATTCTGCATTTTTTTCTCTCTCTCTCTCTCTGACTTATTTCACTCAGCATAATAGATTCCGTGTACATCCATGTATAGGAAAATTTCATGACTTCATCTCTCCTGACAGCTGCATAATATTCCATTGTGTATATGTACCACAGTTTCTTTAGCCATTCGTCTGTTGAAGGGCATCTTGGTTGTTTCCAGAGTCTTGCTATGGTAAATAGTGCTGCAATGAATATAGGTGTAAGGAAGGGATTTTTGTATTGTATTTTTGTGTTCCTAGGGTATATTCCTAGGAGTGGTATAGCTGGATCATATGGGAGCTCAATTTCAAGTTTTTGGAGGAATCTCCATATCGCTTTCCATAAAGGTTGAACTAGACGGCATTCCCACCAGCAGTGGATAAGAGTTCCTTTCTCTTCACATCCCCGCCAACACTGTTTATTCTCATTCTTTGTGATGTGTGCCATTCTCTGTGGTGTGAGGTGGTATCTCATCATTGTTTTGATTTGCATCTTCCTGATGATTAGTGATGTGGAGCACTTTTTCATGTGTCTTTTGGCCATTTGTATTTCTACTTTGTCAAAGTGTCTGTTCTTTTCTTCTCCCCAATTTTTGATGGGATTAGATGTTTTTTTCTTGTAAAGTTCTGTCAGTGCCTTGTATATTTTGGAGATTAGCCCCTTATCTGATGGGTATTGGTTGAATAGTTTCTCCCACTCAGTGGGTGGCTCTTGTATCCTGGGCACTATTTCCTTTGAGGTGCAAAAGCTTCTCAGCTTAATATATTTTCATCTGTTAATCTCTGCTTTCACTTGCTTAAAGAGTGCAGTTTCCTCCTTGAATATGCCTGTAATGTCCTGGAGTGTCTTGTCTATGTGCTGTTCTATATATCTTATGGTTTTGGGGCTGATATCGAGGTCTTTAATCTATTTGGATTTTACCTTCGTACATGAAGTTAGCTGGGGATCTAAGTTCAATTTTTTGCAAGCGGCTATCCAATTGTGCCAACACCACTTGTTGAAGAGGCTTTCCCTACTCCATTCAGGGTTTCCTGCTCCTTTATCAAAAATTAGGTGATTGTATGTCTGGGGAACATTTTCTGAGTATTCAAGCCTATTCCTTTGATCTGAGGGCCTGTCCTTATTCCAATACCATGCTGTTTTGATAACTATTGCTTTGTAGTACAGTTTAAAGTTGGGGAAAGTAATTCCTCCCATATTCTTTTTCCCAATGATTGCTTTAGCTATTCGAGGGTGTTTATTGTTCCAAATGAATTTCAAAAGTGCCTGATCCACTTCTTTGAAGAATGTCATGGGTATCTTTAGAGGGGTCACATTAAATCTGTATAATGCCTTGGGGAGTATTGCCATTTTGATGATGTTAATCCTGCCAATCCACGAGCAGGGTATGCATTTTCATTTCCGCGTGTCCTCCCTTATTTCTTGGAGCAGAGTTTTATAGTTTTCTTTGTATAGGTCCTTCACATTTTTAGTCAAGTTGTTTTCTTAATGTCCACTTCTTCCTTATTACTATTGGTGTATAGAAAGGCCGTTGATTTTTGTGTGTTAATTTTGTAGCCTGCCACCTTGCTATATGAGTCTATTGTTTCTAGAAGCTTTTTCGTTGAGACTTTAATATTTTCTAGATAGAGTATCATGTCATCTGCAAACAGCGAGAGCTTGACTTCTTTCTTTCCTATCTGGATTCCCTTGATATCTTTTTCTTGCCTAGTCGCTATAGCAAGTACTTCCAGTACTATGTTGAATAGGAGTGGTGAGAGAGGACAGCCTTGTCTTGTGCCAGAATTTAGGAAAAGGCTTTCAGTTTTTCTCCATTGAGGACAATATTTGCCTCTGGCTTGTGGTAGATGGCCTTAACTATATTGAGAAAGGTTCCTTCCATTCCCATCTTGCTGAGAGTTTTGATCAAGAATGGGTGTTGGACCTTATCAAATGCTTTCTCTGCATCTATTGATATGACTATGTGATTTCTATTTTTCTTGTTGTTGATGTTGTGTATTATGTTAATAGATTTATGGATGTTAAACCAGCCTTGCATTCCTGGGATGAAACCTACTTGATCATAGTGGAGGATTTTCTTAATGAGGCATTGAATCCTATTTGCCAGGATTTTGTTGAGGATCTTTACATCTGTATTCCTCAGCGATATTGTTCTGTAATTTTCTTTTTTGGAAGCATTTCTGTCTGGTTTTGGTATCAAGGTGATGTTGGCTTCATAAAAGCTATTTGGAAGTGTTCCTGTTTTTTCAATTTCATGAAAGAGTCTTGCCAGGATTGGTAGAAGTTCCTCTTGAAAGGTTTGAAAGAATTCATTAGTAAATCCATCTGGGCCTGGAATTTTGTTTTGGGTCAGACATTTAATTACTGTCTTAATTTCCTCAGTAGTGATAGGTGTGTTTAGATGTGCTACATCCTCTTCATTCAACTGTGGAAGATTATAAGAGTCCAAAAATTTATCCATTTCTTCCAGGTTTTCATTTTTAGTGGCATAGAATTTCTCCAAGTAGTTTCTGATTACCCTTTGGATCTCTACCATATCAGCTGTAATCTCTCCTTTTTCATTCCTAATACAAGTTATCAAGTTTCTCTCTCTTTCTTTTTTAATTTTGCCAGTGGTCTATCAATCTTGTTTAGTTTTTCAAAGAACCAACTTCTGCTTTCGTTGATCTTTTGGATTGTTTTTCGTGTTTCCACTCCATTGTTTTCTGCTCTCAGCTTTGTTATTTCCTTCTGTCTTCCTATTTTTGGGTCCTTTTGTTGAGTAATTTCTAATTCTATGAGCTGCGTCATTAAGCTATTCAGATATGCCCCTTCTTTCCTGATGTGTGCTTGCAAAGCTATAAATTTTCCTCTTAGTACCGCTTTTGCTATGTCCCATAGGTTCTCATAGTTTTTGTCTCCATTGTCATTTGTTTCTAGGTAGGTTTTGATTTCTTCTTTGATTTCATATTGTACCCACTGGTTATTCAATATTAGGCTGTTTAACTTCCAGGTATTAAGGTTTTTCTTCTATGTCCCTTTGTAGTTCACATATAGTTTCAGGGCTGTGATCAGCGAAGGTAGCCTGAAAAATTTCTATCCTCTTGATATTATGGAGGTGTGTTTTGTGTGATAGCATGTAGTCTATCCTGGAGAATGTCCCATATACATTAGAGAAGAATGTGTATCCAGTCTTATGGGGATAGAGTGTCTTGTATATATCTACTAGGCCTCTTTCTTCCATTTCTCTTTTCAGGTCTAGTATATTCTTGTTGGGTTTCAGTCTGGTTGACCTGTCAAGTGTTGGCAATGCCTTGTTGAGGTCCCCCAGAATTATTGTGTTGTTATTGATATTATTTTTCAGATTTGTCAACAATTTTATTAAATATTTTTCTGGCCCCTCATTTGGTGCATATATGTTTAGGAGAGTGATTTCTTCCTGCTGTACGTATCCCTTGATTAATACAAAATGTCCATCTTTGTCCCTTACAACTTTCCTAAGTATAAAGTTTGTATCATCTGATAGTAGTATGGCCATTCCAGCTTTTTTATGGGTGTTGTTTTCTTGGATGATTTTTCTCCAGCCTTTTATTTTGAGTCTATGTTTGTTCTGACTATTCAGGTGTGTTTCTTGTAGGCAGCAGAAAGTTGGACTGAGTTTTTTGATCCATTTAGCCACTCTGTGTCTCTTGACTGGTGCATTTAGTCCATTGACATTGAGAGAAAGAATTGTCCTGGGAGTTAGTCCCATCTTTATATCAAAGTTTGGTGTGTCTGTTGGTCAGTCTTGTCTTAAAATAGGCTGTTCAGTTTTTCTTTTAAAAATGGTTTTGAGTCTGTAAAGTTTCTGAGTTGTTGTTGGTCTGTGAAACCATATATTGTTCCTTCAAACCTGTAAGTGAGTTTTGTTGGGTGCAGTATTCTAGGCGAAGCATTTATTTTATTGAGTTTTTTCACTATGTCCCACCACTGCCTTCTGGCCTTGAGTGTTTCTGGTGACAGGTCTGCAGTAAATCTCAAGGATGTTCCCTTGAATGTAATTTCTCTTTTCAATCTTGCTGTTTTCAGAATTCTGTCTCTATCTGTGGGATTCGTCATTGTGACTAGGATGTGTCTTGGGTGTTTTTTTTGGGTCTCTTTTAGTTGGTACTCTTCGGGCATGCAGGATTTGATAGCATGTATTCATTAGCTCTGGTAGTTTCTCTTTAATGATGGTCTTGACCATTGATTCTTGCTGGAGATTTTTTCCTGGTTCTCTGAAACTCCAATGATTCTTATGTTGTTTCTGTTGAGCTTATCATAGACTTCTATTTTCATCTGTTCCCATTCTTTGAGTAATTTTTCCATTGATTGTTCATTTGCTTTAAGGCTTTTTTCCAATTTCTTCTGCTGTATAGAATTGTTATTCATCTCATCTTCCAGTGTACTTTTTCTGTCCTCTGCTGCTATTAACCCGTGGGAAAGCTCAACCAATTTTTTCTTCAATTCATATACTGAGTTTTTCAGACCTGTTATTTGACCTGATATTTCAGTTTAGAGTTTTTTTTTGTTTTGTTTTTGTTTTTTGTCCACACACGGCGATGCTCAGGGGTTACTCCTGGCTCTCTGCTAAGAAATAATTCCTGGCAGGCACTGGGAACTATATGGGACACCGGGATTTGAACCAACCATCTTTGGTCCTGGATCGACTGCTTGCAATGCAGACGCCACTGTGCTATCTCTTCGGGCCCAGTTTGGAGTTTTCTGATTTCTGTCTTCATATTCTCTTGATTCTTATTATATTTCTCTTCTATACTTTCTTTGAGTTCTTTGAACTTCTTCCATATGTGACTCTAAACCCCTTATCTGAGAGACTGACTAGTTGGTTGGTCATGTTCAAGTCATCAGAGTTGCCATCATCATTCTCTATGTCTGGCACTGGCCTGCATTGTTTCCCCATTGTCACACTTGTATTGTGGGTTTTTCTACGTGTTGTGGTTGTATTCATTTGATAAATGATATGCACAGCTGGGAAGTAAAGCAGATTGGCCATGCTCCTTTGGCTCCAACCTTTCTGGGCTTGTAAACTCACCTCCAGGGAAGGTGAGCCATCGGCAGATGAGCCACACACAGGATGAAATCAGGCCAAAAATGGAGCACAGCACAGAAGACAGGCAGATAGGGGTGCTGGCATCTGATTTCCAGCAGAGTTCAGCAGCTTCCCCTTTTTGGGTGTATAAGCTCACCTCCAGGAAAGGCTCCAGGGAAGGCGAGTTGTCTGCAAATGAGCCACACACAGGATGAAATCAGGCCAAAAATGGAGCACAGCACAGAAGACAGGCAGATAGGGGTGCTGGCTTCTGAGTTCCAGCAGAGTTCAGCGGCTTCCCCTTTCTGGGCTTGTAAAGTCAGCCATTTCTTACTCACTCACTCGCTCGCTGGGTAGCTTCTGAATGCAGTTTTTGGGGGGTTCACTTCCCAGGGATCTGAGGAGAGCTTTAAGGATTCAGAAAAGACAGAGAAGCACAGGACAGGGCTCCCTTCTGGACCTCAATTTTCTCAGAAGAAGCACAGGAGGGCGGAGACTTTGCAGGTAGAGCAATCAGCAATCCACCTGGCAATCCCCACAGTCAGCCATTTCTTACTCACTCAGGAAAATCATTCTTAACTTCTACCCAGATTTTTCTTTCTTTTTATTTTATTTTATTTATTTATTTTTACCCAGGTTTTTCTTAAATTCAGAAAAAAATTCAGAAGACAAACCAGTGAAATAAAATAGTTTTATTTAGAGAAATTAACTTACATCTAAACTGAAGATTTTCTCTATAAAACTGAACTTCTATTGGGAGAAGGTTATTGGGAGTAGTCCTTGGGACTCTAGTGATGGGTAGTGGTATTGAAATGATGCATGCATGATAATTATGCTAAGTATGATTACCAGTATTGTACATCCCAGTACCTAAATAAAAATGATTAAAAGAGAAAGAAAAAAACATTATTTATTGAAGTGAGTAAGGAACTTGTCTTGCATGTGGATAACTAAGGTTAGTTATTTGCTGCCTCTTATGTCCCTCAAGCCCCACCAGGAATTATCCTCCAGTGCAGAGCCAGGAATAATCCTGTCACAGATGTGGCAAGATAAGAGAAGAAAAGAGAAGGGAGGGGAGAGGTGGAAGTGGAGGGAGAAAGGAGGAGAAAGAAGGTGAAAGGAGGAGAGGACAATGGAGGGTAGGGAAGGAGAGCGAGGAGAAAAAAGAGAAAAGAAAAGTGGAGGGGAGGAATTAGGAAAGGGGAAATACAGGATAGGAGGAAAGGAGAGGGAGGAAAGAAGTAATGGAAAATGGGGAAAGATGATAGAAGAGGGAGGGGAGGAGAGAGGAAAATGGGTTTTTCCGGAAGAAAAAAGCTGAGCGTACACATTTCAGTTCAAGATTCAAGGCCAATCTCTAGATGAAGAATGAACCCGCAAGCCTTGACAAAGTTGGTATATTGTAGGGCTTTTTTCAGTGTGCCCCTCTTCAAAATCTTCCTGTTGCTAGGGTGTTGTCAAGAAGAGACTTGGACTCTAGGTTTTGGTTTTGGTTTTTTTTTTTTTTTTTTATATATTTTTACAATCTTTAGCTTCTCTATAAGCACCTTCTTTCCAAGGAGTTCACCTTCTTTTCTCAGTTTCAGAGTCTGGGTGGAGGCTCTTTGTTTCTGTCTGCAAAAAGCTCAGTATTTGCATCTCAAAGGAAGTTGTCTTCAAACCTCTGGGCCATTTCATGGTGAAGCAATTTTTTTTTAGTTTTAGTGTATCAAAAACAACAAAAACAACAAACCTCATCACTGTCCAACCTGTCCACACACAACTATATTTTGGATTCCCACAATGAACCAGGCATTGTGTGGTATGAGAGCAGAAGCCAATTCATAAAGCATAGTTCCTGCCTTTAGAAGTACAGATACCAAACAATTTCACTGCATAGGCTTTCATTTGCCAGGCAAATGCTGTAGCAAAAGAGCACAATATATGACCAGAAATTATAAAAGATATACCTCATTTTACTTTGAGGACCCAGGGAGCATTTTGGTACCCATTGTTTTAACTGAAAACAATTACCAACAGGATGTCGATAGAAGTACCTGTACTGACAGTGTGAAGTGAAAATCCAGGAGTGAGAGTAATGGCAATTAATTTTTTTGAGAGCCAAAAGTACAGGTGACTTGAGGCTGATGCTTCTACCTGACAAATCAAGAGAAAGGACCAAGTTGCAGGAAGTGGAGTGATTTGAGAAGACTCTGGTTTAGCTGGAAGTCTTTTCTTTCTGACCTCATGCCATCATTCCAATTTCCATGGTAACAAGAATATTATAAACCCTGTGTTCTTAATTCTCAGCTCTGGGCATCTCAATCTTACCAAATGGTTTCTGGATACCTGGATTTCTCCCCTATATGTCAGCTCTTGGTGGGTAAGGATCTGGGTGAGACAATGTTTGGGTGCCTAAGAGGAAATAAGCCTATGCTGTTTGTGTCTAAGCTTTTTGAATCTTTGTTTCTCCTCTCACCATACAAACAAACTTAGAAGAATTCTCTGCGTTAGCTACAATAGACTAACCTGAGACCTGAAGTTTGAGGATGTCGTGACAGCTTCTTCCTAGGAAAAGCTACTCCATTCCACTTGACAAGCCCTGAGTGCTTTGATTGGGCAAGAGTCAAAATATAAGAACTCTAAAATGTTGATAAGGATCCCAGATTCCTGGTGCGACAGTAGGGTGCCAGTGGGGTTGCACAGCATAATACATTTCCATCTCTAATTTTCTTGGTCTTCATTGCCATACCAAACTAAGTACACCAGGATGTATCTTCACCACTTTCTGTACATGTGATATATATCCTTTGTATGTTCCTAAATTGCACATATTCACTATTCTTCCTCATAAATATGCCTGAATTTCTTAAAAACAATTAGACTGTATAAACTGTTACTTTTGATTTTTGTTTGGGTCACATCCAATGGCACTCAGGTTTTCCTACTGGATATATGCTCACAAAGCTGGTAGGCTTGGGGTGCCATATGGGAAGCCAAGGATAGAACCTGGGTCAGCCACGTGCAAGGCAAACTCACTACACTTTGTGCTACCACTTCAGCCTGTTATATTACATACTCTCTCTCTCTGTCTCTCTGTCTCTGTCTTTGTCTCTGTCTGTCTCTCTCTCTCTATCCAATTGAAGCTGTTCTCTAGACACTTCTGGTAGGCATCCCTCCCAATTTGTTCCATTGCCAGTGAAGTTCTTTCCTATATTCCTGTGATATTTTCTAAATCAGACTACATAGTAGTCTTTTTTTCTGTTTTGAAATTTACCTTTGAAGTCTCATTTCCAAGGTCAAACTGCAAGGTTGTGTAGAATTCCTATAGAGATCATATAATTACAGGTAGGTTTCATCATACAAACTGAATTGCATAAAATATTATGAACCTCAAGACTTTATAATGATCAGCCATTGCCAAGCAGTGCAATCCCCTCCCAGATGTTCCATGATTGTGAAAAGTTCATGTATAAATGGGTGAAACCCATGAGTACTAAAAAAGAGACAAACTTATAGGATAGTTTGGTGGGTAAGGCTCTTCCCTTGAAAGTGGTTGACCTAGATTTAATGTCTAGTATGCTATATGGTCTCTGAGGCCACTAGAAGTGATCCCTGAGCATAAAGCCAAGAATAAGTCCTGAGTACAGCTGAGTGTGCACTCCTCCAAAAGTTGAGAGGTCTTGCATGTGGCCAATATCTATTCTATACTTGGTACCACATGATTCTCCAAGTTAGCTCTGGAGATCTCTTGAGCAACACTGACTATAACCTTGAAGGCTCTTAAACAACTGCTATAAAGACCCAGGTATATCCAGCACCACAAGGTCCAAGCAGCACCACATATTTATACTGTTACAATGAACCACTAGTCCAGATGGCTGAGTAACAGTGAAAGGGATTTCTAGGTTCCTGAGTGCTGCTTGGGAGTTCTCCCTCAAAAACAGTTTGGGGCCCTGCCTGGAGATGTGTCCTAGTGGTATAGTGCCTACCTTGCATGCATGAGTCTTATGTTTAATTCCTGGCACTGCTCCACATCACTCCAGCAGCATAAGACACACAGTAGTAGTACCAACCAACATTTTAAAATATTCAAGGATGCTTTTTGTGGCAATACTTACACTGTGTGAAGGGGAGCACAGACAACTTCTTTTCTGACATCAGGATGGTAATAATGGCAAAGGCTCCAACTTTTCTTCTGCTGAGTCTACAATTGGCATCAATGTTTTCTAAAAGGTCCTGAGTACACAAAACAGATGCTTTCTTTGCAAAATGCAGCTCTTAATTTATTACTAACACACTGAATTAAAGGCATAGGAAATGATGGCAGATAGTGAAAATCAAAAAAGATTCATGTCCCTGTTTGGGTGCCATTTTGTAGAATTTTGTAGAAATACCACTGCAGTTTTCTACTAGTCCTGCCAGGCTGCAGTAATCTGCAAGGTTGCCAGTTTTCTGCAGGTTACTACAATAAGCTGTGAGTCTGCAGAAACCCAAGACTACAAGAGCTCAGTACTGCAAGGCTGTCAGGGGCCCATAAGGCTTGCCTTATGGATCGATGTCCTGTCCACTCAGAAATGCCAACTTGTAGTGACTGCCCACCTGGGACTGATAGAGAGAGGTAGAAAAAGAGAAAAGGAGAGAAGGAGGAGAAAGGAGAGAGGAGAGAGAGAAGAGAAAAGGAGAGAGAAAAAGGTGGGAGAGAGAGGGGAGAGAGAAGGGCGAAAGAGAGGGAGAAAGATGAGAGGGAGAGAGAGTGAGAGGGAGGGAAAGAGAAAGAGAGAAAACCAAGTATCTTTTATTCCATTTGGAGTCTGAGGCCTACCACTGCTGCCTGGGTGTTTTAGAGAGAGAGAGAGAAAGAGAGAGAGAAGAGAAGAGAGAGGAGTGAGAAAAAGAGAGGAGAGAGAGAAAGAGAGGAGAGAGAAAGAGAAGAGAGAGACACAGAGAGAGATGGAAACTCACTGGTCAGCGATGGCCAGGGAGGCTGGGTACAAGAAAGAAAGAGAGAGATAGATACAAAGCAAGCAACATCTTGATGGGTAGGATTTTGTTTTTGTTTCTGTTTTTGTTTTGGGAGGCCACACCCTGCAGCACTCAGGGATTACTCCTAACTCTGCACTCAGAAATTGCTCCTGGCTTGAGGGACTATATGGGATTGAACCTGCCTCTATCCTGGGTCAAGACTTAACACTGTGCTACAACTCCAGCCCCCTAAGGAGCAGGATTGACATAATTAAGTGCACTTGTGCTAATTAACACAAAAATGGTGAAAGTAAAATGTACAAAATGATTTTACAGGTGTATAAATTTTTGCAGATGACAACAGGGAGGTACCTCCCAAGCAGTGCTCAGGAGGTCCATGGGCCCCACTGATGATTCTAAGCCAACCAGGCCAGTGGTTTAGTGCTATGAAGTGATGCTTCTTGGGCCCTTCAGTGGTAGGGATGCACACATGGCTGTGCAGGGAGCTTACAAGTTCATACCCAATAGTGCTCAAAAGCAACCAGGAATGCACCCAGTGATGCTTATGGGGGCACCCTAATTATTGTAACAACTCCTGACTCCAGGGAAATACTTTTTTTTAATCTTGTCTTCATTTCTCTCCAGTGATCTCTGCATGTTTCCTGGACTTCTTCCATCTGTGTGTACTTAAAAATATCTGCAGTTGGCTCTTATTAAGGATATCTATAAGATCCCTTGGCTTACCATCAATTCAGGACTAAACTTTCCAATAAACAAATAGTGTTATTATATTAATAACAATGATGCTATTGAGGATTTTCTGTGTGCCACCTTGCTAAACACTATATATAAAGTTGCTCATAAAATTCTAACCATTCATCCTATAAGCATATATTATTGTTCTAATTTTTCTGTAGAAGCCCAGAGAACTTAAGTTACCTGCAAGATTACTTAGCCTGAGCCTATGCTCCTCTACATGGTGGCTCTTGGCTCAGAAACACCCTAGAGGCCAGCAGGGCAACATTCTAGTATCTACTTGTTCCTCAGGTTTTTCCCATGTTTATTGTATCCAATCCTGAATTTTTCAGTTCCCTAAAAAATTCTGGAGAGAAATTAAGAGACCTTGTACTTAGATTCCTTCCAGCTTGGCTCAAAATGCAAATTAACATTATAGCTTTAAGACTCTGTGATTTTAAGAAATCACATTCCTTAGAGTTCAATGATCTAATCTATAAAGTGCCATAGTTCTTTTTCATAGAACACTTAATTTTTCAGGCATTAGATTTTAATGTGCTTATGAAAAAACTAAGATTATTATGTGACACTGACAAATCCCTCAGCAAAATTTATTTGGAGTGTTCAGTATGCATTGGCAAAGTTTTTGTCTAGGGATGTAGAAATAGCCCTGACAGAAACCAACAAGGAAATAAAAGGCAAAGCACTGGAAGAGAAAGTCCAGTACTTAATAAACAAAGACAAAAGAAATAATCTAAGAATTGCAAGTATACCAGAAGGGGAGGAAACAGGGAAAGGGGAAGAACAAATGGTTAGGGAAATAATAGCAGAAATTTTTTCAACCCTCTGGAAAGAGACCTCGATGCAATTCCAGGAAGTAAAAAGAGTCTCTAATAAACTAGACCCTAATAAGCCAACACCAAGACACATAGTAATCCAAATGGCAAAAAAAAAAAAACCCAAAGAAAAACAAAAACAAACAAACAAACAAAAACAAAGAGAAAGATGAACTCTTAAAAGCCATAAGGGGGAAAAAAACCCTCAAGTACAAAGGACGGGACATAAGAGTCAAGCCAGATCTCCCATTTTAAACAATTCAAGCAAGAAGACAGTGGAATGACATATTTAAACGACTGATGAAAGAAATTTCCAACCTAGGGTCCAATACCCAGCAAAACTCTCATTCATATGGGAAAGAAGACTAAAAACATTCTCAAATAAAAACGATCTAGCAATATTTGTGCAAACAAAACCAATTTTAAATGGCCTACTCAGAGACAAATTACACAATCCATTGTAACAGCAAAAACAACCCTACACAGCACAACTACACAACAGCCCTCTCTGTCAATAATCTCTCTAAATATTAATGGTCTAAACTCTTCCATTAAAAGACATATATTAGAGAACTGGATTAGAAACCATAAACCATAAGCCGGACTTCTGCTGCTTGCAAGAAACACATCTACTAATGCAGGACAGGCACCAACTTAGAATAAACTGATGGAAATTAATTATTCAGGCCAATGGAAACAAAAAAGCAGGGACAGCCATCTGAATAACGGACCAAATTGCATTCAACATCAAGAAAGTGATCAGAGACAAGGAAGATCACTACATACTGATCAGGGGAAAAATAGATCAAGAAGTACTAACCCTGGTCAATATTTATGCACCTAATGTAGACTCAGCAAAATATGTGAGGCAATTACTCACAAACCTGGAGAAACACATGAAGGGAAATGTCATATTAGTAGGGGATCTCAATACTCCACTATCACCACTGGATAGATCCAGCAGGCAGAAAAATAGCAAAGTCATAAGAGCCCTAAATGAAAAATTAGAAGATCTAGGGTTAGTAGACTTATATAGGGCCTTCCACCCCCCAAAAAGCAGAATACACATTCTTCTCAAGCCCACATGGAACCTTCTCCACAATAGACCATGCCTTAGGATATAAATCTAACTTATATAAAACCACAAGTGTAAGGATAATCAGAAGCACCCTATCAAATCACTATGCAACAAAGGTCAAAATTGATTGTAAGAAGAAACAATGGAGAAAATCAAACACCTGGAGATTAAACAACATGCTACTCAACAACAGTTGGATCAAAGAGCAACTCAAGGAAGAAATAAAAAGATTCCTTGAGACAATAGATAATGAAGAGACAACTTGTCAAAACTTGTGGGACACAGCGAAAGCAGTAATTAGGGGGAAACTCATAGCAATACAGGCTTATGTCAGAAAAGAGGAAAATAACAAAATCAACAATTTAAAGGATCACCTTTAGGTACTGGAACAACTGCAGCAAAGAAATTCAACCACAATGAGAAGTCAGAAATAATAAAAACCAAAGCAGAAATAAACAATATAGAAACCAAGAAAAACAATACAAAAAATTAATGAGTCCAGGAGTTGGTTTTTTGAAAAAATAAACAAGATAGACAAACCACTGGCAAGACTCACCAAAAAATAAAAAAGGGAAATCACCCAAATTAATAGGATCACAAATGAAAGGGGGGAGATTACAACAGAACCCCAAGAAATACAACATATCATGAGGTCATATTATGAACAACTATACTCAGTTAGTCTAGAGAACCCAGCAGAAATCGACAGATTCTTGGAAAAATACCAGCTACCAAGACTGGAATCCGAAGATCTAGAAAACCTAAACAGGCCAATCACTTCAGAAAAAATCGAAGATGTAATTAAAAAACTCCCTAAGAACAAAAGTCCAGGTCCAGATGGTTTTACAGGTGAATTCTATCAAACATTCCAAGAAGACTTACTACCATTGATCCACAGGCTCTTCCAAATATTAGAAAATACAGGAACCCTCCCCAACTCCTTTTATGAGGCTAATATCACACTCATCCCAAAAGACGGCAAGGACAGCACCAAGAAAGAAAACTACAGACCAATCTCCCTAATGAACATAGATGCAAAAATTCTCAACAAAAATTTAGCAAACTGAATCTAGCACTACATCAGAAAGTTTATACACCATGACCAAGTGGGTTTTATCCCAGGGATGCAAGGTTGGTTCAACATATGTAAATCAATCAACATTATGCACCACATCAACAACAAGAAAAACAAAAACCACATGATCATATCAATTGATGCAGAGAAGGCGTTTGATAAAATTCAACACCCATTCATGTTGAAAACACTCAGCAAAATAGGGTTAGCAGGTACCTTTCTCAAGATTGTCACAGCTATCTATGAAAAGCCTACAGCCAACATTATCCTCAATGGTGAAAAACTAAAAATATTTCCACTATGGTCAGGAACTAGGCAAGACTGTCCACTCTCTCCACTCTTATTCAATATAATCTTAGAAGTCCTAGCAATAGCAATCCGACAAGAGAAGGGAATCAAAGAAATACAAATTAGGAAAAAGAAACTCAAATTATCCCTCTTTGCAGATGATATGATGATACACATAGAAAATCCTAAAGAGTCCACAGTAAAACTTCTAGAAATAATTAACCAATACAGCAAAGTGGCTGGCTACAAAGTGAATACACAAAAGACAATAGTATTTCTCTACACAAATAATGAAGTAGAGGAGAGAGAGATTAAGAATTCAATTCCATTTAAAATAGAAATAAAAAACATTAAATACCTAGGGATCAACCTTACAAGGGAAGTGAAGGACTTATACCAGGGAAACTTCAAAACACTTCAGAAAGAAATTGAAGAGGATCTAAGGAAATAGAAGAACATCCCATGCTCATGGGTAGGTAGAATCAATATAGTCAAAATGACCATCCTACCCAAACTCCTATATAGATTTAATGCAATCCCCATCCAAATTAAGATATCAATCTTTAAAGACTTAGAAAAATCAACCATAAAATTTATCTGGAACCACAAAAGACCCAGGGTAGCTAAACACTAAAAAACAAGAAGCTGGGTGGCATCTCACTACCTAATCTGAAGTTATACTATAAAGCCATAGTGATCAAAATGGCATGGTACTGGTACAAAGACAGAGCCTCAGACCAGTGAGTTACAACAGAATTTCCAGACATAAGCCCCCAGATATATAGTCAACTAATATTTGACAAAAGGGCCAAGAACTTGAAATGGGACAAAGAAAGTCTTTTCAACAAATGGTGTTGGTACAAGTGGAAAACCACCTGTAAGAAATTGATAATTGACCCATACCTCACCCCATATACAAAAGTCAACTCAAAATGGATCAAAGACCTCGAAATCAGACCCCAAACCATAAAGTTTACCGAGAAAAAATAGGCAGAACACTCGAAGACATATATATCAAAAAAGTCTTTGATGATAGATTGCCAATGGCAAGAACTTTAGCATCAAACATAAACAAATGGGACTACACCAAACTAAAAAGCTTCTGCATGGCAAAAGAATCCATACACAACACAAGAAAACAGGTAACTGAATGGAAAAAAAATCTTTGCACTCAACATGTCTGATAAAGGGCTGATATCCAGAATATACAAAGCACTCAGAAAGATGAGCTCCACAAAACCAAATAAAGCCATAGAAAAATTAGGAGATGAAATGAAGAAGATCAAAAGATGGCCAACAAACACATGAAAACATGTTCACCTTCACTCATCATTAGGGAAATCCAAATCAAGACAACAATGAGGTATCACCTTACACCAGTGAGGATGGATCCCATCAAAAATAATGGAAACAATCTCTGTTGGCGGGGTTGTGGTATGAAAGGCACTCTCATCCACTGCTGTTGGGAATGTCCCCTAGTCCAACCCTTATGGAGAACAGTCTGGAGAGTGCTCAAGGAACTCAGAATTGAGCTGCCATTTGACCCAGCAATTGCTCTCCTGGGTATCTACCCCCAAGCCGGAAGGACATTCATCCCAAAATATGTGTGCACCCCACTATTTATCGCAGCACTCAGTGTAACAGCCAAGTCTTGGAACCAACCTAGATGCCCAACAACAGATGAGTGGATAATTAAGATGTGGTATCTATACACAATGAAATACTACATGGCAGTAAGAAATGATTCAGTCACAGACTTTGCAGCAACATGGATGGACCTAGAACATATTATGTTAAACGAAGTAAATCAGAAAATGAAAGATAAACAAAGAATGATAGCACTATTCTGAAGCACCTAGAAACTACACCATATATACAACTAAGATTCAAAGATCAAATAACAGGACCTAACAGGGTAGGAACTCCAAACACTGTAGTACCACACATATACTGGGCAGAAGTGCCCAAAACACATGAAAGAGGAACATCATTAACTCTTGACCACACATTAAACCATAAAAAAACTAGCAACTGCAGAACAGCAGCGTAGAGTGAACAGGTATGTAATCAGCCTGTTACTGCAAAGGCTCATAATAATCTCTTAGGGATCTTTTACAAGTTTACAGGTAAAGAATACCACGGGAAATCACTGACTACAACCGAAGTATTTCAAAATAATAGGTGTTAATGCCTTAAGCTTAATATATTTAAAGTAACTTCTCAGCTTTTTTGTCCACAGGCATTCTTGGATACAAAGGACGAACAACCTAAGATGGCATCTCAGAGCTAAGCCACACGAGATGCCATACCCAGGTTGCGTTACAAAATTGTCTGGACAAAACTTTTTTTTTTTTTTTTTTTTTGGTTTTTGGGCCACACCCGGTAACGCTCAGGGGTTACTCCTGGCTATGTGTTCAGAAGTTGCTCCTGGCTTGGGGGACCATATGGGACACCGGGGGATCGAACTGCGGTCCGTCCAAGGCTAGCGCAGGCAAGGCAGGCACCTTACCTTTAGCGCCACCGCCCGGCCCCCTGGACAAAACTTTTTAACACACCCTTTATCTCTAGGGCATACCTTCTTTTAGGACCTGAAGCATATGACCAGTCAGACCACCGAAGCAGCAACGGTGACCTGCTGACTTATACTACAAGGCCTACTCATCGAACATATTCAAGCAAAATGACATGCCCCCGTTCTTTTCACCTCTCTCCTCACTACTTCCTCTTTCTTTTTTTTCTTCCCTATTTAATCTTATTTTCCTCTTTCTTCCTTTCTGCCCCTTTCAAATACTCTCCCCTATCCTCCTTCCAGGAATCCGACTACCCCTTCACCCCTCAATCCCATCCAGATTTTCCAATTTATTAAAACTCTTCACCCTCAGTTCTTAATCTATTAGGCATCAAGACTGACCTCCTACCCCAACAAACCAGTACCCAGCACCCGAGTGAAGGGACATCCACTCAAACCCACACCTTGTTCCTGGCAGGAAAAGACAACCAACACCCCTACTGACTCATGCTGTATGGTTCTCCCTACCAATTTATCCTAACATGGACTGTTGTTGGATACCAGACTTAGCCCTAAAAGGACTCCCAATGCAAGAACTTTACACAAGACCCCCCCCTCAAATCTTATATCAATCTCAGGATGGGCAGAATGTGCAATGAAAAGGTGCCTGGGAACCCACACCCCACAAGAAAATCTCAAAGGCAATGAGGAAACCTATACTTCCATCGTAAGTATAAGACCTTTATAATACTACCTCTTTATTTTTTATTTCATTTTACTTAAAATCATTTTTCACTATACATATGTGAGCAAATATATATTTTTTATTTCTATTTTTATGTGTTTTGGGTGTGTGACTTGTTTCTCTGTTCTTTTCACCCCCAAATGCACCGGCAATATAATGAAGCACCATTTCTCTCTGCAAAGTCACACTAAAAAAGGGGAAATCCCACGTATATAAACAAGCTCTTATCTACTAGGGATAAGAACTCATACTTATTTACAATACAGGGGAATCTCCCACCTTGAAATTATGTCATGTGGATCCATCTTAGACGCCAGAAGATTATACACCGACCATCCAGACTTGAATCCTGAACCCCAGACTTAGAATCGACACAGTTCTTCACAATAGCTACAGGAACCAAAGCCCATCTGGGACATCCTGAATACTACTCGATCTCCAACATGAGCCAGTTCTAATATGATATCCTGACAACGAGGAAATTGGGAACATTACCAACTAATGATAAAACAAAATCAGAAGACTTACCACATGATGGGCTGTGAAAAAGCCAAGAATGTGATCTACAGATGATCAGCTGATAGAACCATGACCGGGCAGCATGTATTCTGGGACCAACAAGAAAGCCGTAGTCTAGGGTTTGGTCTACCACCTGCATAACAATCATGACCTCCAATTCCAGAGTCCTGACTGAGGCAATTACAACTGAATGGGTCTTCTGGAAACATAACGAAAGACGATACCCCAAGATCCATCTGAGTTTCAGCGCAAGGGCCAAGACCACTAACCACAGAAGACAGATTAAAATACATTGAGGAAACAGAACTTCTAAAATCACAAAGAAAGTCTTAATCATAAGTTCCACTCCTTGACCTGTGCACAGACTGAGACCTCTAGATTTAGAGGTCTGTTTTTAACATCCAGATCAGAGCAGAAGTCTTCCATACTGCACAAAAACACCAAGGGGAGAGTAAATGAACGTGAAAGGAGTCTATAAATAATTCCATGACAATATATTCCAAGGTTAGAGAAACCCTGTATCTCTTAGGCCAAGGGGATTCGTGTTTCAGATGACCCCAATATTTACTGTGCCTTTGCAGGGGGGAGGGAAAAGAGACAAAAAACAATAAATAATCCTCCTTTTTCTTCTTTTTTATTTTTATTTTATTTTTTTATTTTATTATTATTTTTATCTAGTTTTTGTCAATTTCTTTGTTTTGGGGAAGATATTGAAGTAGTTGTCTTTTTTTTAATTATATATTTACTTTTTCTTCTTTTCTCTTCTTCCTCTTTGCGCCTTGTCATATTTTCTATCTCAAGACCATGGCAACTATGTGGTGCATATTTTTATTGCGCAGTGCTCACTGGATATCTTATTTGATTCCTCTTTTTGAACTGTTGTGATGCTTCACCTTCTTCTTTTCCCCTTCATCCCTCAAACCAAGGATGAGAGCCTCAGAATGACTCTGCTCATAGTTGGCGTAGTTGATTTTTACCCCATTATATTACCTTTCTCTTCCTCAAACAAAACCATATAACTTGAACTTTCTAGTCCCACCTCCCAATTAGAGGGGGGCAGTATTGGAGGCACCAAGACCAAACAGTTATAAGACCGCTTAGTAATAAACTAGACACAGAAGGGACCAGGTATTCTAGCACCCTCTGTGGGGGAGAGTGGAGGATATGGGAGGCAGGATGGGAGCAGTTGTGGGAGGACAATTTGGTGGTGGGAACTCCCCTGATTCAATGTAAATATGTACCTGAAATATTACTGTGAACGATATGTAAGCCACTATAATTAAAATAAAAATTATATTTAAAAAAAAAAGAAATAACCCTGACAGGCAAAGCTGCTGCTTTATGTGGTTAACCCATTTTTAAAGGCTTACTATCATAGAAAGTAAATAATTTTATTTATCAACTTTTATTGTTTACATAAAAGACTTCAAGTATTAAGCTCAAATCAGAAACATGGGCAGAAAATAGGGCATAGTTTGAAAAATGCTATTCTGAGGGAATGGCACTTTGGTAAAGATCTGAGTGCAAGAAATAGCCTCCAGAAGAATATGAAAGAAAAGAACAGCCAGGAGAAGAAACCCCTTGTATAATGTTCATATTGAGAGAATAAGCCCACGAGAAGCGAGCTGACAAAGATCCAAGAAGAGATCAGGCATGTTAGTGAAAAATTAGATAATAGGAAGCTTGTTTGCTTTCCAAGCATCTTAGGAGGGTTTGAGAAGGAGCAGATTGTGAGCTGACTGCTTTAGTAAGCTCTCTGTAGCTATGGTAAACATGAGCTGCAAAGTGAACGGAAGGGAAAAGCAAAGACCAGTTAGGACACTTTTAGACATGTGACATGGGGAACTTAGACTTGGGTATGGAGATGGTCAGAAGTAATAGATTAATTGTCTTCTTGGGGGAACAAGCTGGTGGGTTGAATGTAAAAAGTGATTAAATTTGCTATAATTTAATTCTCAATCTAGGGAAGAACAATAAACTGGAAAACTTCTTTTGGCCTGCTCCCATAATTGGAATAAACTTACAAAACAAATGTAAAAATATCAAGTTCCTTATGTGGATTGCAGTGTTTCCAAGATGAGAGTATTACTTCTTTGAAAAGGTTTTTTCCTTATTATCCATACCCAATGTGTGTATTCAAAAATTTTTAAGTAACCCTGTTGACACTTAAATGTTCATAGAAACCTGAAGTCATAGAGTGAAATTCCTGGTATATGTAGGAGAGGATATCAGAATCACTTAGTTACAGAACTCTTTGGTTGTTACATTTGGGTCATTTGATGTTCCTACTACAGGGACAATACTATAAACATGATTAGATGGGAAGATAAGTCAGTCATCTATTAACTGAGAGAAGGGGACCATTGTTTGAGTTTCATGAATGTCCCTGAAAAGATATGAGCTCAGAGGGCTGCCATCAATGAAGTTGACAAGAGAATAATACAAAGAAAAGAACATTTGCCAGGAGTTCCAACCAGCACAAATATTATAGCATCTTCTAGACTTTAGCTGTCCTGTGGATTTCTAGACTCAGCTGATAAGCCAGAGAGAGAGGGAGGGAGAGAGAAAGGAATGAGAGAGACGGAGAGAGGGATAGAGAGAGAGCCAAGTATCTCTTTTGTGCTCCCTTTTTTAAGTTTTGTTTGCTACTGCATAGTCACACCACCATCCAGCACTTGTGAAGTATGGACTGATCTCCTCTAGAGCATATTGTGGCTGGCTGAGTGGCACTATGTCTGTGCTTAGACAGACAATAATTTACCAAGGAACAAAATATAGTGTGTGAGACATAATAACTCACAGAATGTGGGCAATTTTTAAATATGGAACGCTTCACGAATTTGTATGTCATCCTTGAGCAGGGGCCATGCTAATCTTCTCTGCATCATTCCAATTTTAGTATATGTGCTGCCAAAGTGAGCAGGCAATTTTTCTTAATTTATAAAATATTTCAGAATCCCAAAATTGCTTTGATCAATTTCTTAAAAACCCAGCTGCAAGATATTCAACTTGGTTGTTAGTTCTCACACTAGTTGCATAAAACTTAAACATTGAAAGAATAATAGGTCCAGACTGACAACACAGTGGAAAGGGCATTTGCCTTGCATGTGGCCAACCTGGGTTCAATCTTTGAAGTTCTATATGGTATCCTGAGTCTGCCAAGAATAATTTCTCAGTGCAGATCCAGGAGTAACCCTGGAGCACTGCCAAGTGTGGCTCAAAAATAAATGAAGAAACAATAAAACAAGACAAAAACAAAAAAAGAGAATCCTTATTAACACCGAATCCAATTGAAGAAATAATTGAAACAGAATTCTAAGTAGACACAGCTAGTTAATGAACAATCAGAAAGAAAATCCAACTATTTTAACTCTCAGGTCTTTCTGTACCTTGCTGCTATTCACATATTTCACACACATACCCATAATGCTTTCTTGTGGCCCTGGTACTGTTCTGGGTGAAAATAAAAAAAAAAAAAAACAACAAAAAACAGTGGGCAAATAGCCATATTTCTGCCCATATCTTCATGAGAAAGACAGAAAATCAATGAATCAGATTATTCTCAGTGGCCACAAATGATTTGAAGGTAGCAACCTCAATAACATAATTATAAATCATTGAGCAGGAATAGGTACTTTAAATTTGAGGTCAGCAAATTTCTTTCTAAGTTGATGGTCTTCAAATGTTCACTGAGATGTGCTTAGAACTCAGGAAGCCCCCCCAACACTACTGATGGTTGTCTTTTTGTTTGTTTGTTTGTTTGTTTTTTTGGGCCACACCCATTTGATGCTCAGGGGTTAATCCTGGCTAAGCGCTCAGAAATTGCCCCTGGCTTGGGGGGACCATATGGAATGCCAGGGGATCGCACCGCAGTCCTTCCTTGGCTAGCACTTGCAAGGCAGCAACCTTACCTCTAGCGCCACCTCGCCAGCCCCAGAGTGTTGTCATTTTTGTGGATACTATCTGAATTGAACCAAAATGATTGGAGCCAGTCATGTACATATCTGGAAAGAGTATTTCAGGAGAGGGAACACCCAAGACATGCCCCTAGAGAATAATGATAAGACAAAGTCAAATGTGCCTGAAGTTTGAAATAAAGATGGGAGAAAAGGGCTTAGAAATAATGGCAGAATTCAGAGCTGAGGAGCCCTTATAAAAATTTGGATTTTATTTTGCACATAGTCAGACTACTTTGGGGGACAAAAAACAGAGTTAGAACAATCCAATATATGGTTTTTTTATGTAACTGGATGGAGGGTAGAGATTGAATACTGAGGGCAAAGGGGAATAGAGTGGCCACTTAGAAGGCTAGTAGGAAATTTTAGATAGAGGTGATGGAAGGATTGGCTAAGAAAGCAGATGTGGTGCTGTAAATAAATGGAAAGATTGGAAATAAGTAAAAATATTTAAAAGTGCTATTAAGTCCTGAGAGGGCCAAGAAAAACCCAGCAAAAACTTTCTCCTAGAGGCTCCAGAAGTGCTTGGCCCTCCGCTTCACTTCACAGCCGCATGCTCTTTCTAACTAATGAGCCACACCATAATATGCAGAAAAAAATCACACTACAAGTGTGACAATGGGAAAATCTCACAGGCAAACACCATGGACAGAGAATGAAGATGATAGTTGTGATAACTAAAAAAAAAAATACCAACTATCTGATTAATCGTTCATATAAGGAGTTAGAATAGAAATATGGAGGATCAATGGAAATCAAAGAATACATAGCTCTTGATCAGTGGTTCTCAAACTATGGCCCGTGGGCCACATATTGTATTTGTATCTGTTTGTTTCTTCATTGCAAAATAAGATATATGCAGTGTGCATAAGAATTCGTTCATAAGTTTTGTTTTTACTATAGTCAGGCCCTCCAATAGTCTGAGGGACAGTAAACTGGCCCCCTGTTTAAAAAGTTTGAGGACCCCTGCTCTAGATGAACAGAACACAAAGATAGAGATTAGAGAACTCCAAACTGAAATAACAGATCTGAAAAACACAGTAGCTGAACTGAAAACCTCAATGGAAAGCCTCTTCAACAGGGTAACAGCAGCAGAGGACAGAATCAGTGAATTGAAAGATGAAATGCAGAACAACTCCATACAGCAAAGGAGATTGGAAAACAACCTTAAGTCAAATGATCAGAAAATGAAAAAAAGTAATCAAGGAATGTGAACAGATGAAAATAGAAGTCTTTGATAAATTCAACAGAAACAACATAAGAATCATTGGAGTCCCAGAGGCCCAGGAAGGAGACTCCCAAGAAGAATCAACAGTCAAATAAATGATCACAAATGAACTCCCAGAGCTAAAGACTGAATGCAATCAAATCCTGCATGCCTAAATAGTACCAACTAAAAGAGACCCAAAGAATAATACCCCAAGACACATCCTAGACACAATGACAAATACCACAGAAAGATAGAATACTGAAAGCATGGTCAAAAAGAGAAATTATATTCAAAGGAGCATCCTTCAGATTTACAGCAGACATGCCACAAGAAACTCTCAAACCCAGAAAAAAGTGGTGGGATATTGTGAGAAGACTGAATGAAATGGATGCTTCACCTAGAACACTGCACCCAACTCGACTCATATTCAGGTTTGAAGGAAAGATACATAGCTTCATGGATAAGCAACAGCTAAGAAACTTTACAGATGCAAAACCAGCCTTAAAGGAAAAACAGAAAGGTCTACTTTAAGACAAGACAGATCAACAGACACACCAGACTTATACACAAAGATGATATTAAATCCCATGAAATTATCTCCCTCAATGTCAATGGACTAAATGTACCAATTAAGAGAGAGAGAGTGGCTAAATGGATCAAAAAGATAAATCCAACCTTTTGCTGCCTACAAGAAACATACCTCAATAATTAGAACAAACAGACTCAAAATCAAAGGCTGGAGGAAAATTATCTTAGCAAAAAAATTCTTAAAAAAAAGCTGGGGTGGCCATATTAATATCAGATGACACAAACTTCAGACTCAGAAAAGTTTTAGGGAAAAGATGGGACACTTCGTACTAACCAAGGAATATGTGAAACAGGAAGAAATTAAACTACTAAACATATATGCACCCAATGAGAGACCAACAAAATATCTAAAAGAGGATATAAATAATAACACAATAATTATGGGAGACCTCAACATGCCATGTCAACACTTGATAGTCAATCAAACTGAAATTAAACAAAAATATACTAGCCCTGAAAAAAAAATGGAAGAAAGAGGACTAGTAGATATATATAGGACACTTCATCCCCAGAAATCTGGATAAACAGTCTTTTCCAAAGTACATGGATAATTCTCCAGATTAGACCACATGCTGGCACATAAAACATACCTCCATAACGTCAAGAGGATAGAAATTTTGCAGGCTAACTTTCCTGACCACAAGGCTCTGAAATTAGATGTTAAGTATAAAAGGACACAGAAGAAAAACTTTAACAACTGGAAATTAAACAGCCTACTACTGAATAATCAGTGGGTCCGAGATGAAATCAAAGAGGAAATCAAAACTTTCCTGGAAACAAACGACAATGAAGACACAAAATATCAGAATCTATGGGACATAGAAAAAAGTGGTACTGAGAGGAAAATTTACAGCTTTGCAAGCACACATCAGGAAGGAAGAAGGGGGCATACCTGAACAGCTTAATGAAGCAGCTTTAAAATTAGAAAATGATCAACAAAAGGAACCAAAAATAGGGAGACAGAAAGAAGTAACAAAGCTTAAAGCAGAAATCAATGAAGTGGAAACACAAAAAGCAATCCGAAATATCAATTAAAGCAGAAGTTGGTTCTTTGAAAAAATAAACAAGATTGATAGACTATTGGCAAAACTCACAAAGAAAGAGAGAAACTTGAAAACCCATTGTAGAAAAGGGGGAGATCACTACAGATATTGCAAATTCAAGACTACTTTGAGAAACTCTATGCCACTAAATATGAGAACCCGGAAGAAATGGATAAATTCTTGATCTCTTGTAACCTTCCACAGTTGAATAAAGAGGATGTAGCATATCTAAACACCCCATCACTATTGAGAAAATTAAAATGATAATCAAATGTCTGCCCAAAAACAAAAGCCCAGGCTCAGATGGATTTACTAATGAATTCTTTCAAACCTTTCAAGAAGAACTACTGCCAATCCTGGCCAGGCTCTTTTATGAAACTGAAAAAAAATGGGAACACTTCCAAATAGCTTTTATCAAGCCAACATCACTTTGATACCAAAAACCAGACAGAGATGCTGCCAAAAAATAAAATTATAGACTAATATCCCTAATGAACACAGATGCAAAGATCCTCAACAAAATTCTGGCAAATAGGATTCAATGCCTCACCAAGAAGATCATTCATCCCAGGAATGCAAGGATAGTTTAACATTCATAAATCTATCAACATAATACACAACATCAACAACAAGAAAAATAAAAGTCACATAATCATATCAATAGATGCAGAGAATGCAGTTGATAAGGTCCAACACCCATTCTTGATAAAATCTCTCAGCAAGATGGGAATGAAAAGAACCTTCCTCAATATAGTTCAGGCCATCTACCACAAGTAAATGGCAAATATCCTCAATGGAGAAAACTAAGTCTTCCCTCTAGAGGCCAGAGAGATAGCACAGCGGTAGCGCATTTGCCTTGCAAGTGCTGACCCAGAACCAATGGTGGTTCAAATCCCGGCATCCCATATAATTCCCTGTGCCTGCCAGGAGTGATTTCTGAGCAGAGAGCCAGGAGTAACTCCTGAGTGTCACTTGTGTGACCCCCACCCCCAAAATCTTCCCTCTAAATTCTGGTACAAGACAAGGCTGTCCTCTCTCACTCCTCCTATTCAACATAGTACTGGAAGTACTTGTTATAGCAATTAGGCAAGTAAAAAGTATTGAGGGAATCCAGATTGGAAAGGAAGAAGTCAAGCTCTTACTGTTTGCAATGATATGATTCTATACTTAGAAAACCCTAAAGACTCTACCAAAAACCTTCTAGAAACAATGGATTCATATAGCAATGTGGCAGGCTACAAAATTAACACACAAAAATCAATGGACTTCTTATATACCAATAATGATAAGGAAGAACTGGACAGTAAGAAAACACCCCCTTTCACCTTGGTGTCACACAGACTCAAATATCTTGGAGTCAAATTGACCAAAGACATAAAGGACCTATACAAAGAAAACTCTAAAACCCTGCTCCAATAAATAAGAGGACACGTGAAAATGGAAACACATACCCTGCTCATGGATTGGTAGGATTAACATCATTAAAATGACAATACTCCCCAAAGCACTGTATTGATTTAATGTGATCCCTCTAAAGATACCCATAACATTTTTCAAAGACCACCTGTGAAACTCATTTGGAACAATAAACACCCTCAAATAGCTAAAGCACTCATTGGGAAAAGGAATATGGAAGGCATTACTTTCCTCAACTTTAAACTGTACTACAAAGCAATATTTTTCAAAACAGCATGGTATTGAAATAAAAACAGACCATCAGATCAGTGGAATAGGCTTGAGTACTCAGAGAATGTTCCCCAGACATACTAATTGTGGGTGTACCTATTTAAGACCCTAGACCCACCCATTTCTGGGAGGGGTCTTGGGAACCGGATAGTAGGTGTAACTTTACCTGCGAGCCCCTCCCATTCCTGGGAGGGGTCTGGGAAATGTTAGATAAGGCTTGGACCAAGGGAATTCGGGGCTTTTTTTGGCTCTTTGCCCTTTCTGCGCTGCTGTGCGCTCTGGCTTCTGGGTTTCTGTGTTCTGGTCTTTGACCAGCATGGAGCCCAAAGGGAAGATGGCTAACAGGAAATAAGATGCAGGGCTAGCAAAATATTGCTGTGCTTGAAAGGTTATGAATAGGCCACACACACGTGGTGGCTAGGGCTTGAATAAAGATGATTCTTCCTGACGCCTGACTGTGAGTGAGTGATTTCACCTGGGCCTGGGACTCGCCGACTGCATGAAGGTTGCAGAGCCACGTGGACTGGGGTGGCAGAGAAAAATCCACCGCCATCCAGCCCCATCGTTAATTATTTAATACAACACTAATCACCTATTTTTTTTTATAAAGGAGCAGAAAATCTTAAATGGAGCAAGGAAAGCCTCTTCAACAAGTAGTGTTAGCATAACTGGTTAGCCACTTTCAAAAAAGTGAACTCAGACCCTCAGCTAACATCATGTATGAAGGTAATGTATGAAGGTAAGGTAAAATTCAAATGTATTAAAGACCTTGATATCAGACCTGATACCATAAGGTATATATAACAACATGTAAGTAATACACTCCATGACATTGAGACCAAAGACATTTTCAAGGAGAAAACTGCACTCTCCAAACAAGTGGAAGCAGAAATAAACAGATGGGAATGTATTAAGCTGAGAAGCTTCTGCACCTCAAAGGAAATAGTGCCCAGGATATAAGAGCCACCCACTGGGTGGGAGAAACTATTCACCCAATGCCCATCAGTTAAGGGGCTAATATCCAAAATATACAAAATACTGACAGAACTTTACAAGAAAAAAACATCTAATCCCATCAGAAAATGGGGAGAAGAAATGAACAGACATTTTGTCAAAGAAGAAATACAAATGGCCAAGAGGCACATAAAAAAGTGTTCCACATCACTAATCATCAGGGAGATGCAAATTAAAACAATGATGAAGTACCATCTCATGCCACAGAGATTGGCGCACATCACAAAGAATGAGAACAAGCAGTACTGGTGGAGATGTGGGGAGAAAGGAACTCTTATTCACTGCTGATGGGAATGCTATCTAGTCCAACCTTTATGGAAAGTGATATGGAGATTCCTCCAAAAACTGGACATTGAGCTCCCATATGATTCAGCTATACTACTCCTAGGGATATACCCTAGGCCTAGGAACACAAAAATACAATACAAAAATCACTTTCTCACAGCTTTATTCATTGCAGCACTATTTACCATAGCCAGACTCTGGAAACAACCAAGTTGCCCTTCAACAGATGAATGGCTAAAGAAACTGTGGTACACAATGGAATTTTATGCTGCCATCAGGAGAGGTGAAGTCATGAAATTTTCCTATACATGGATGTACATGGAATCTATTATGCTGAGTTAAATACGTCAGAGGGAGAGAGATAGACACAGAATAGTCCCACTTATCTATGAATTTTAAGAAAAATAAAAGTCATTCTTGCAATAATTCTCAAAGACAAAAGAGAAGAGGGCTGGAAGGTCCAGCTCATCACATAAAGCTCATCCCAAAGAGTGATGAGTGCAGTTAGTGAAATAACTACATTGAGAACTATCATAACAATGTGAATGAATGTGGAAAGCAGAAAGCCTGTCTAGGGTACAGCAGAGGTTTGGCGTGGAGGAGGGAGATTTGGGACATTGGTGATGGAATGCTGCACTGGTGAATGGGGATGTTCTTTACATGTCTGAAACCCATCTCCAATCATATTTGTAATCAAGGTGTTTAAATAAAGATATTAATAAAAAAGGACATAATTAAATATCCAGGCCAGAGTAAACAACAATAAAATAATGAGACCCAAACTTTAACAGTCAAACTTAAAATGAGTCTGTTATGCTGGCAGGTAAAGGTTGGTGGCATGGGATGCATTCTGGGAACATTGGTTGAGGGAGGTTGACCCTGTTGGTGTGATTGGCTCTGAAACATTGCATATCTGAAATCCAACTATGAAGAACCTTGTAAGTCACAATGATTTCAATAAAAGATTATTTTTAAATTAAAAAAAGTGCTACTAACAGAATCTGCTGGTGAATATGAAAATATGAGGAAAAGTTAGGAAAGCTTGCAGAAGTAAGAACTGGGGGATGATCTGTTTTTTTTTTTTAAAGGCATTCTAGTTTTAGAGTAAATTTAGGTCACCTTTGAGATATATATTTCTTTCAACCTTCTATAATTTAGTCTAATGCTTGACTCCATTTGTCTAAATAAACTCAATTTTCTATGTCATCCACTAGAAAGTCTACTCAAGTCCAAACTGCGATTTTTTAACAAGTTCTCTTAAATGATCAGAGGGATATAATATACCCGAGACAATGTCCTGATTTTTTTTTTGAGTTGTCCCTATTTTGTAGATGATTCCAGTTTCATCACACAGCTAAAATTTATCTCCAACTCTGCAGTTTTCATTTTTGAAATGGTAAGAGTATGGGGACTTGAGTCAGAAATCCTGGCCTTGAACTCTGACTCTGTCCATCTGTCAGCTATTTGTATTTTATTTGTATAAATCCCACATTTCTTATTGGAAAAAAAGGAAGGATAATGATGCCTATTCCTGGATTGTAGGGAATATAAATCGTATTAGCACATACTTAGTTTGGAAGTAATTGTTGGCATATATAAAGCCCTTTAAGACTTCCATTTTCTATAGGAAAAGAACAAAAAGAAAAGCACACTGTCATTTCTTAGTTCCCATCTCCTTGGGAGTTGGTTCAAAGGGAACACAGATGACTTACTTTTACCTTACTTTGACATTCTGGTTAACGTGATCCCGCAAAGCCCAGTGGACCACCTCTCATATCTATTAATGAAAGAGGAGGGTGGCTGCATTAGTAATTTACACAGTATGTGGAAAATATAAAAACAGCAACTCAATGTCCAAATGTGCCTCCTAAAAGCGTTGCTAAGTAGTTCTCCACACCGGAGACCTAGGCAGATGGTGAACGCTCCCGTGGAATGCCGCTGTGAAACATCTGGAGGCTTTGTAGAGTAATAGCATTTGAAAAATGCCTTTGGAAAAATCCTACCTTAAAAAAAAACCAACGCCTGACCTTCACTAAAATCCCTTTCCATTTAGGCCATTCCTCTCCTGAGGTAAAAATTAAAAATAAATTTTTTAAGATGTAATGGAGAAATTATCAATCCATTAAGGAAAACAAATCCATTATAATTAACAGCTATTCATGGGGAGAAAAAAATAGCTTGCTGCTGCAGGGTTAGATAAATGCCAACCCATCGCCCCAGAAATTGCCCTATCATTATGGGCCAGTTCAATTATTTTGTCCTCACTCAGCCAAGTAATTGATATTTGATTCTTTTGCCTGATGGGTATTGATGGGAAGGGAATGTTATCTTCCTGGTCTGGACTACCTCACAAGCAGCCTATGAACCAGGATATTATGTCCTCAGGCAATTTTTTTCCCTAGATCAACTTGTCTGAGAAATCAGAGAACTTATAATGTTCACATGCCAGTGTTCTTATCCCCACATTAATGAATGTCTCCAGTACTAGATTCAGAACCTTCAAGCAACTTTCTGCTTAGCAAAATAAACAGGGGTGATACTCCCCATATTCAGTTAGCAGAAGTAACAATAAAGGTGCTTAGAAGCCCACCATTAAATGACTGATTGAAGGCTTATTTTTATTCTCTTTCTTTCCTTTGAAAGCTCAATGATGATTCAATGCAGGATTTTTAAGTATTGTTACTTTATATTCAAAAAACATGAAAACATGAGGAAAAGTATCTTCTGGGGTCCCTCTCCATTGTAAAGTGGAGGTAATTTATGAAAAGTCATTTGACAAGTTAGAGAGACAAGTTAGTGTGTCCAGGAATGTAGGATTTTAGCTGACATTCTCTCACCCCCAATGAAAAGGAAGACAATATGACAATATGGGTAATTTTCATCACATAGACAAATCATTTTTAACTGTTCAAATTGACATCTATTTAAAATTGTTTGACTTAAATAAAACCACCTTTATTTAGTGACATAAATAATCTATTTGGTAGGAAGGCATCTCTAGCAATAAAGCTCTAAGATGAAAACAAATATATAGAGAAATATGTGGGCATTTTAGACATCTGCCCGAAATTTGTGAGTTGTATTTCATTGACGACAATTTAGTAGGCAGAACTCTTAGATGGCACTTTTTTTCACCAAGAGAATATAATACAATAGACTGGTCAATAGATACTTTTTTGAGGGTGGGACTCACCCGGTGACGCTGAGAGATTACTCCTTGCTATGCGCTCAAAATTGCTCCTGGCTTGGGAGACCATATGGGATGCCTAGGTGTAAGCAAAACAAAAGCCCTCCCACCTGCACCACCGCTCTGACCCCATCAACAGATACTTTTAGGATGAAAATCAAATTGATAGTTTTTAGGGTAAAGGGAGATAAACTTTTGTCCAACCTAAGAGTCACAATCTTGAATGTCTTAGAGCAGAGATTTTTAATGGTCATTAAGTGGAACAATGGTGGTTCACAGAAATTTCTTCAGAAAATTATTTTAAATTAATATTTGTATTTGCTTGTTGGTACATGCAATAGTTATTTTTGACTAGAAATCTTCAAAATATTTCTTCTTATTTTCATTAGCCTACGAGTGTAAATGTTTGAAATGTACTTTTTCAACATCACACAGTTCATAGGTACAGAAAAAAAACAGAAAATCAAACTTTCTGGCTCTACTTACGGAGCTTGTCCTTGTGGTACTCGGGGGGGGGGGGTGGTATGTGTGGTGCTGGAATCCTACCTCAGTGTCCAGCAAGCACTCAGTACCTTGAATTATGACTCCAGCCCACATTTCTGGTGTTAGGTGTATATAGGATTAGTTTGACTGCTTCTCAGTCCCCCTTCCTATGTTGCCATGGTCCTGCTGAGGTTGGGATGCACTATGGAAAGCTGTGGTGCTCACACACCTTAGTTAGGTCCTCCCAGGATTCTCACTTCAGGTTTCCTGAGATACTCACATGTGCTTACCAGGGCCCCCTGACTCCCACATCTTTTAGCTATACTTAGAGCTCATTGTACTTCATTAACTGCCTCTCCAGAATGCACTTGGGCCCTCTCAGTTTAAACAAAAATGAACAGAAGTGTTCTATTTGTCTTATACTTGAAATAAATACCTTTTAATTTTTTGAAATTTCAATTGAAATATAATGACTTACAAAAAAGTAATACAAGTATTATTTTCTATATATATAAATCCAATACCACACCCATCATCTAAGTACCTAATTTTGTCCACTACTGTCTGAAAGGCCTTGCTCGCTAGAACTTTCTGTCTAAGCTCAGTTAAGTAGACAAAATCTCCAGTTCCTGTGACTTTAGCCATTTGTTGTTCGATTACTGTTTCTTTATAGCCAACATATGAGAAAAAGAGATGATTAGAGTTAAGCTTCTAAAATTTCATGAAATTGTACATCAATGATAAGTTGATAAACATTTTCCTCAAACTATTTTTCTTTTTTGTATAGATATATTCCTTTAAAATTAATAATATGAATGTTATGCTGGTACATTTTAAAATTAAAGTGAAATAGATAAAGACTGCAACTACATAAATTAGATAGAATGAGGAGAGGAGAATTAAACAAAATTTAAGGAAAAATCTAAGAAGTCCTATAAAAGAGATGCCAAAATAGTTTCCTATTTCTCAGAGTCTATCCAATTCCAGGATGGAATTGACCTTTTGAGAATAGAGTTGAGGAATAAGTAGAGATTTTGACATATCTGAAAGACTACTATAAGATCATGAGAATATCAGAAAATACTAGTGCTTATAGTCTCAAACTATAGCCACTGAGCGATAAAAAGAAATAGTTAATTATTTTTAGTAAGGCAATAGGGTAGAGAAGAAAAGGAAGATCATTATTCAGGAAGAATATAAATTTGTGGGTATATTGAAATACATAAAAATTTACTTAATATTTACTAGGTGAAATGCATTGTGTTTTGAGAAAGATATTGAAAGCAATTGTACATAGGACACTAGGATGAAAACCATTTTGTGCCTAAGATGAAAACCATTTTCCTTAAAGTTCTATGTCAAGTGCAACAATATACTGAGAACAGGAAGAAAATAATTTTGGTTACTAATCTTTGTGTACATAATAGACAGTGATATTCCTTTATGTTTTCTTCTTTGGGAACTGTATCTTGTGGCTTTCTGGACTTTTCTGGTTTTTCACTCAGGGATCACTACTTGTGGTACTCAGTTATAGCAAGTACACAGTTATAGCACTGGGGATTGAACCAATTCATACAAGGCAAGAGATTTATTCTCTCTACTATCTCTTAGTACCACTTTATTTTTTTTTATTGTTTTTTGTTTTTGTTTTTAGACCTCACCTGGTGATGCTTAGAAGTAAGTCCTGTCTCTGCAACAGAAAGCACTCCTGGCAGTGCTCAGGGGACCATATACGATGCAGGATATTGAACCTTGGGTGGCTGTGCATAGACAAGTGCCTTACTCTCTGTACTATCCATCCCTAAATATTTTGTTTATTTTTTTTCTTTTGTTTTGGGACCATATTTGTCAATACTCAGAGCTTACTCCTGACTGCACTCCTGGCTCTGAACTCCTAGCAATGATGGAGGGAATCTATGTAAGGGATGCCAGGGATAAAACCCAGTCCAGTCACATGCAGGGCAAGCCCCTAGCTATTGTACTCTCTCTAGTACCCACTTATGTATTCAACTACAAGTCATCAGGAAGAAATAGAAGCCTGCCACTTAGATGCTTCAAATTTCTAATAACATTCAAAACAGGATTATGTATTTACACAGTAAATAATGGCTGAGAAGTGAATTAATGAATTGGTGAGAAAATTTTAACTCACTTATTTGATGTCTCTTTGAGAAAATTAGGTGGGTAAGATAATTTTCTCTAGTTAACTAAGACTTTAACCTATAAATCTGAAGTCATCTTGAATTAACCTTGCTATACATAGACATGCTTTTAGTGCATCATTGCTTTGTAAATGCATTTCACTGGTCTAAATTTGACTTTTTCTGGTAAGTAGCATTATTTTACTGTGTATAGCTATGACTTTGCATTTTTTGAAATAGGAACTATTTGCCTCTCTCAAATAGTGTTTTTTACATACATGTTTCTTTCATCTTTTACCTTCCCTGACACATTACTGAATGTTAGCCTACCGTGAGACAAACACCCAGAGAAAGGAAATGGAATTGAGGGAGATCTAGGTGGTCACTATTTGAAAAAGCTCTTAATTTAGTCACATGGGTAGGCATGGATGTATCTTTACTGGCAAGGAAGTGGAGGACTAACAAAAGCAACAAAGGGAAGTAGAACTGGACTCTTTGACCAGACAGAAATAGTGAGGCCACATATATGATATTGATCGTTTCAGACTTATCAATAAAGGAGAGTGGAGAAGGGAAGTTTGCTAGAGGGACTGGGTTAAATCACAGTCTCAAAGGATAAGTATACATTTTAATGGGAAAAGCAAAGAAGTGAAATTAGACAAAGATACAAAATATGAACTTTTTTTAATTTTTAATTTTTATTGTGACCAAAGTGAATTACGAATCTTTCACAGTCATATTTAAGGTACTTAGGGACAATGAACCAGGGCCATTTCCACCACCATTCCCAGCATCATTGTTCTTCCTTTACCCCTGTTCCCAGGATGCATCCCATATCTCCCTCATTTGCTACCCCCTCCCCCAGAGTGCTGGTGTAACTGCTCCCCTCTGTGTGTAGCTTGTTGTAGATTGGGTATCTATTCTGTTGTCATTGACTTTGGGTTTGGTGTTTGAGTCTGATTATTCTTTATTTCCACTCAATGTTTATATGACTGTTTGTTCCTGGTACCCTCCAACTCCCCCCCCCCAATTCATGAGGCAGAACAAGATGATTCAAGTTATGTGGTTCTGTTGGGAAAAAAGAAAAACAACAAAAACAACAACAACAACAACAAAATCCCAAAACTTGGAGGATTATGTCTAGAGGTTATAAATATCAATTTAAAAAAATGTGGACTCTTTGACCAGACAGAAATAGTAAGGAATCTGGTAATACTGGGGAAACAAAAGTGGAGGAAAAGGAGAAACCAGAATCACAAGGATTTTAGATTCTTTGCTAATTAGTTTGAATTTTGTTCTAGCACTGGAAATCAGGAGAGCCTTTCAACTAGGTAATGACACCATTGTATGTGTTAGAGATTCTTTCTTCTCCATGTAATTGATGGCTGAGGCCAATAGAAACCTTTAGTGACAGATAATTAAGGATGTTTTGTTTTTCTAATAGGTAGTTCTTTTCTTCCAAAAATGTAAAATATACTTTGTATATGCCAAGTTTCATTAATTTTCAGTTTCTTCAAAAGTAGCACAGGTTAATAAAATATTCCAATATGACTCACTTTACTCAACCAAAGAGACTCACGAAGATGACACAAGTAATTGAAGAAGTGTTGGTGGTTTGCATCACATCAGCCTTGCAAATAGTTCTGTCCAAATACTCTTGGAGAAACAGTAGTGAGAATACTGAGTACAGGGCCTCAAAGCAACTCTTTGTATAGTCTTTGGCACCTTTGGGTTCCAGCTTTCAATTTGCATACTGGATCTCATCTGGCCCATCTCCATATCTCAGACCCTTTGCTTGCTTCTCCAATTTTCCAGGTTAGCTTACACTCCCCACTGACAGCTCTGAGCTTTTGTGGAACAAGAAACAGATTCCTATCCCTTCAAGAAACAGATTCCTCTCTCTGGCAGTCTCAACGCCTGACCTTTACAATCTCAGCAGGCCCATCATTAGAGCTCACACTGCTCACACTTATATTTCCTGTCACTGTGTGAAGGCCAGCTGGGAAGGAAAAGAGTATCACCAAGCCAAACTCTCGGGCACTCCTAAAGGGATTAACTATAAAGATTTACCTTAAGAACAATAAGCACCTTGTAGAAGCACACCAAGTTCAATTAGTGAAAATAATTGCATGGAAAGCTCTACACTACCAACCAACTCTGTAAACACTTGGATAATGATTTTTGTGACATCATGTTGAGGATAAACTCAAAGAAACAATGACAAAAAATGATCATAAAAGGTAAAAAAATGTATGAGAGGTAAAAATATCTCTAACATTTACAATCATAAGTATTAAAGATGAAGAGTATGGTAAATTATAGGCTGGGTAAGAAGCACATGTCTGTACATTGTATTCCCTGCAGGGTGATCTTCCTTTCAGTCCAGGGCAGCCAGAGTCTGTTGTCTGGAACACTGTCCCCATTACTCCCACTCCCATAAAATATGGGGGTCTAGGGCCCAAGCATAACCAGCAATCTTTGGCCAGCCCCAGCCAAGTGACATTGAGAACACAGTAGGTTGCTTCTATGCCTCTTCCCCTTCAGTTATTGGGCCAAGAAGAGGTACAGTGTGGTAGGGTTTATACTGGTACCTTAGGTCAGTATTGAGCTGTGGATCCTTCTGTCTGGTTTCCCTGAAACATTCCTATACCCTGCAGAGAAAATCTTTATCCCCCACATTTTGGGGAACTCTATGCTTGACAAGCATAAAATAAGAATGCTCTCAGGGCAACTTCCCTATCCCATGTCCACAACCCCTGGGTTTGTACCCACTCCTTTCAATACTTTGACCTCAGTGGAGGAGATCATATAGAGCATAACCAGAAACCTCAAACAATTCCCATAAATAAAAGTTTAGGGAAGGGATCTCAGAGGTGACAGTTTGACCCCATAAACCCCCATTCACAGTCTGGTAAGAGGGTGTTCATTATTGCTGGATGTTTCATAGTCACAGCAGAGTCACAGCTGCAGTCAGCGGGAACAATAGGACTATTTGCCTTCTGTCCTGGTCTTGGGAGCTAAGTTAGTTGGATCTGTAGGGTGACCTTCTTATACAAGCTGTGACACCACCACAAAGATAAATAAGGTTTCTGCTTTTTCTTCAACCCTGCAACTTAAACAGCTCGAGGGTGTCCCAGTGAATGTTCTTAGGACCTAGGTAGCTTTGTTGGAGACTGAGTCATCATCCTTTGATCCTGGACAAGCCCCCAAATGTTGGGATCCAGAAGTGAAGGACGAGACCACACAACTGGAGTAAAGCTGAACAAAATTTTAATCTGTCTGCCAACAGTTCCCAAAACTGGCAGGCCAGGGTCTCCTCTAGAAGAAGATGAAACTCAACTCTACTTTTGTTTTGTAATAAAGTTAGTTAAATGTCTCTTTCTACTGAAGTACCTATCCAAGCAGTTGGAAAGTTAATTTAGGTCATAACATGAATAAAGTTTCTTTAGTTTCTTTGTGTCCAGACCATTGCTAGTCATTCTTTGTCATTTCTAAATTTCCATTCTGGAAAACAGCAGAAAATACAAAATTATTAAAATCTTGATTTTTAAGTGTTATTTTTTTGTTTATTTGCTTTTTGGGGGGGCCATGCCTAAGTATGTAGGGGCTATTCTTGACTCAGTACTTGGGAGTTTCTGTTGTCATAATCATTTGACTCTGTGGGGCTAGGACAGAACCCAGGCTTTATGCATACAAAACTTGTGCTCCAAACCATTGAGCTCTATCACTGGTGTTCTTATTTCTGAAATGTTTATCATGATTCCCTTGATTGGAAGTTACTGCTGTCTCTATCTAGTGTACAGTTCTTTTTCTACATCTTCTAAATAAGCCCTAACTTTGTCCAAACGTTCACTTTTCCTAACCCAATTTAAAAACGAACCCAAATATAATCATAGCAATCTGACTCAAGTTTTGGCCTTGGTCAGATGATGTCTCAAATCAGTGTAACCCAGCTAGAGCAATGCCAGTGCTATAGCACCAAAGAGAAAAACCTAGGAGTCTGAAGACATTGCCAGGCACTGGCTTAACAAGTTCAGAGATGCTCTCTACCAGGTCCCATTTTATGTGTGGTGACACAATTTCCTTCTTTAAGCTAGTCACTTTGGAGTTTTTTGTTACTTGTAGTAGAAGCATTCTAATAGCACTGGTAATTTTCATCATTTCTTACCAGCTCAATGTGAAAACAAATATCCAAAATATAACCCTAACATTACATAATCTTAGGCTGTAATATAATCAGTGTTACTGGAGTAGTATAGGTAGCATTCAGAATGCAAGCAGTGGGGCCGGAGAGATAGCATGCAGGTGGGGCGTTTGCCTTGCATGTAGAAGGACGGTAGTTCGAATCCCGGCATCTCATATGGTCCCCTGTGCCTGCCAGGAGTGATTTCTGAGCGCAGAGCCTGGAGTAACCCCTGAGCGCTGCCGGGTGTGACCCCAAAACAAAACAAAACAAAACAAAGCAAAAACAGAAAGGAAGTGAGAGCAAATGATTTAAACCATGCTACTAAAAAGATCAAGAAGGTAGGGGCCAGAATAGATAGCATAGCAGTGGGGTGTTTGCTTTGCAGGCAGCTGATCCAGGATGGACATTGGTTAGATCCCTGGTGTCCCATATGGTCCCCCCCCCCCCCCCCCCCCCCCCGAGCCAGGAGCAATTTCCTAGCCCATTGCCAGGAGTAACCCCTGAGCGTCACAAGGTGTGGCACAAAAAGAAAAAAGATCAAGAAGGCAACCAAGAATGTAGTTAAACAGCCCTTAAGATGGGCTTGGATGGAGTTGGAGGCCTTTGTTCTTAGGCTCCCGCCATGTGGCTCCATCCCCCATTAACCGGGAAGTCATCACCTTCAGGTGGTCACTGCGGCAATCAGACTCACTCAGACAGGCTTCATGAGAGATAACATCTTTATTGGCCCTGGCCCACGTGTGTGGCCTATATCATAACCAATTATGCTGTATATCTATTCAGCCCTGCATTGTACTTGTCTCTCAGCCATCTCTGCTTCTCCTACCTCTCCATACTGGCAAAGACCCTAATCCCTTGGGTCAAAGGCCTTATCTAACCTTCCCAAGACCCCTCCCCGGAATGGGCGGGGTCTTGCAGGTAAAGATACAGGTAATATCCGAGGTGGAGTTACGCAGGAAGATTCCAGCCTAGTTAGTGAATGCTTCCTTCAGCCTAGTTAGTGAATGCTTCCTTCAAGACTATGTAGAGTGTGGAGTCAGGCCTCATATTTGGTTCTAGTTAAATCTCTTAGCTTTGGATTTTCTCACATGTAAAATAAATTGTTACGAGAACACAAAATAATGTATAATAATTTGTTTCCTGTATTGCTATTGGCCTAAAAAGAAGAAAAGAAAAGAAAACATTCCTGTATACATTTCAGCACTTAGAATAATAACTAGGATATGGAATAAACACAAATATACAATGACAGATAAATTAATAATTAAATGTGGAATATATATGTATACATATTTACATATATACATAAATACATACATAAATGAATACTATATGTCCACAGGAATGATGTAATCATACACTTCATTTTGACTTGAATATAATTGGAGAATATCATGTTAAGTGAAACCAGTCAGAAGAAGAAAGCAAATACCAGATGGACCCACAGATAAGTATCTGTGGCATATAGATAGACTAATTTGAACAAGTGAATGAGAAGTAGCAAATTTGGGAGAACACTTGCCCCAAACTACTAAAATAAAAAGGCCAGAAAAGGAGATAACTAGAAGGGGAAGTAATAAGAGGTGGCCTAAAGGTAACTAAAGGACATGGGTCAGGAACATTGGTCACATTGGTAGGACATAGCAGAGGTCTTGAAATGTCTCAAAAAACATTAGAGTTAACACTACTATAAGCATGAGATCCAAACTACAATAATTGTGCCTGATAAGAAGACAAGTTGGGGCAATGGAAGGAATATGGGGACAATGATGAAGGGATACTGACACTGGTGATGTTATTACAGTGAGGACATTATATTTTTGAAACTCTTATTATTGATCATTTTGTGAATTATGACACTTAAACATTTTAAAGATGAGAATCTAAGGTAGTATTAAAAAAGTAAAATGCCAGTTTTATTTTAACTAGAGAAATAATATTAGATTTTTTCCTCCCTTAATCTTTGATGGTGACAAAGAACCAGTAGATTACTTACCCTCCAACTGTCACTTGATACCACACCTTAATAGGAATGAAGAACAATGAGGAAGAACAAGTTCCATGAAGGAGACCCAGTTTGCAGTCTCAATTACTGGTCATTAATTCCTGCTTGACATTCATGTCCTGCTCATCTATGTGCAAGTTCATGTGGGTCTGGAACAATTTGGGATTCATACCTATGATCCTATTTTCTTACTTTTCCAAAATTTATTGACATAATTGGCATACTGATAGCAGTCAACATGCATAGGGTTAAATAATTAATATGTTGATTTGATACATGAAAACCTCCACAAATAACATAGTTATGTTTTGAGGTAGAACATTTCAGATCTATTTTCTTAGCAATTGCTAAAACATAATACAGAATTATTAACTATAAACACCATGCTGTCCACTAGACTTCTAGAAATTATTAATTTTATAACTAGAAGTCTGTTTCTTTTTGACCAACTTTTTTCCATTTCCCCTACTTTCTAGCACCTAGTAGCCATAATTCTAGTCTATTTTTTTGAGACTGACTTTTTAAGATTCTGCAGGTAAATGATAATATATGGTATTTTTTTCTTCTCTCTGCCTTATTTTACAAAGGATGCCCATACATCTGCCCCACATCATTTGGACCCATAAATTTCTGATAAACATTTATCCTTACTTGACTAGGTTATTGGGAATAGCACTGCAGTGAACACTGATAATTGCTTTATAATCCTGTTTTCATATTTTAACTAAATATTTAAATGTGAAATTTTTGAACCTCGTGATCGTTAAACATTTGTGGAACCGCCATATGCTCTCCTTAGTGACTGTACCAGTGTACATTCCCACAGATTACTAAGGCTCTTTTTTCTTTTTAATAATTACTTTATTTAAGCACCATGGTTACAAAACCATTCATGATTGAGTTTCAGTTATACAATGTCTTTCACCATTCACCAACACACATTTCCCACCAACAATGCCCCAGTTTCTCTCCCAATACCCCAATCACCCGTCTGACTCTAGGGCAGATATTTTACTTCTCTCTTTCTTTCTTTCTTTCTTTCTTTCTTCTTTCTTTCTTTCTTTCTTTCTTTCTTTCTTTCTTTCTTTCTTTCTTTCTTTCTTTCTTTCTTTCTTTCTTTCTTTCTTTCTTTCTTTCTTTCTTTCTTTCTTTCTTTCTTTCTTTCTTTCTTTCTTTCTTTCTTTCTTTCTTTCTTTCTTTCTTCTTCTTCTTTCTTTCTTTCTTTCTTCTTTCTTTCTTTCTTTCTTTCTTTCTTTCTTTCTTTCTTTCTTTCTTTCTTTCTTTCTTTCTTTCTTTCTTTCTTTCTTTCTTTCTTTCTTTCTTTCTTTCTTTCTTCTTTTTTCCCTTTTTGATACTATGGTTTACATTACTATTAATGAAGGGGTACTATGTATATCACTTTAATTTCTCTCAACATCCAGTTCTTGTCCAGAGTGATTAGTTCCAACTATCATTGCCATAGTGGCACTTTCTCTGCCCTAATTGCATGCATCACTCTTTGTAGCAAACTTCCTGTTTTGGAATGGTCCTCCTGACCTTCATCTCTGTTGTGAAGACCTTTTTTTTTTTTTTTAAAGAATATTGTCTCCTACAAATTTATTTCAAAATAGACTTTGTAAGAGTCTTTTTGATTAACAGCAGCAGTACTTAGATATATTCATTTTGCACCCCCTCTTTCCCTCCTACCACTCCCTATAAACTACTTGTCAGTCCCTAGTTTGAAAGAGGGGGAATTAAGAAATCTGGAACATTCTTGCTTGGAATGATAATTGCTCATTAGAACCCTATTTAATTATAATTCTACAATTCATTATGTTCAGCACTTCATTTGAAGCATTGTAAAAATTTCTGACAGATTTAGTATATTATATTAAACATTGAAATGAATCAGATTTAAGGCTTTATTATTTCTTGAGGCATTTTTTTAATCCTCCAATTCTGAGAATCCAGAAAAGTAGGACTTCCCATATTTTCTTCTACAAGGGGGATCATTAGTACAGAGTTTTTTGTTTTGGCATTTTAAAAAGCAACATATTTTGAGCCAGGAAGTATTTTAGGAAGTAAAAATAGCTGGTAAACTTGTAAAAGGCAAAATGAGCCCACACGTCTCTTTACAAATAGCTAAGAATTATATGCAATTAATACTAAATCTTTTATCGTGGGTTTGGGGGGTAAAGACAGGAGATTGAACATTTTCATTTGCCTCTCATTAATCTTGAAAGCCTACTAAAATGAATTAATGAAGACTAAAAGAATATTTAACTCACAAAGAAAATGAAGGATACAAAAGCAACACAATCCTGGAAGAAATACAAGATCAAGTGACTTTGCAAAATTAAGAAAGCTAAAACCCAAACTGACCAAGTGGGAAGTGAAAAACAAGCTTATTGTCCCTCGGAAATTGATAGTTCCTTGGTACTGCAGTAACAACACAGCATTATCATGCATTTGTCTTATAAAACTTACAGATTCTTGTGTCCTGCTCCAAATCTAGAGAGTCAGAACTACTTGAATTAGCCCTATCAAATTTAAGAAGCCACCTTAAATACAATGATGTGGAAAAACACTTCCTTTAACAAAGTTTATCAAACACAGCTTCCCTTCTTTGGAGATAGGAAAATGGAAAATGAAATAAATGGAAAATAAAAACAAATCTGGAGACAAAGAAGACTGTACAGAACAAAACTAAACTAAGACGAAAGCTGGCATTAATATCTCCAGATTAATTGGTGGGAGCGATAAGGATTATACACATGTAATCATGTAAAGATAACATCCTGAAATTCCATAATATTATAAACCAATAGAAAAAAAACCTTCAGAGAGCTTAAAAATATAGTTTACCCATAAGACAAGATGTAGTTTTTATCCTTTAATTAGTTGTTTTTTAGAAAACAAAAATGAACATGAGATGGTAAGATTGGAGATGGGAATACTGTATATCTAAAAGCCATTGTAACAAATATTTCAATAACAGTGTCTAAATAACATTAAAAAATACATATGCATATAAAATGTATTTCAAGGGAAATCACATTTTTAGAAAAATAAAAAAAAAACAAAAGAAGAGTTTGTGAACAAAAAGATAGAAAATATGAAGAAAATAGAAATAACAAGATAAATCCGAAAAAAATTTAAAAGATCAATATCCAATATTAAGAGATCAAGACAAAGGAATGGAAAGAGGGATTTCTCTATGAATAAAACAGAAATTACATCCTAGCATGAAGAATGTATGTCCCATATTCAAAGGCACACTTGGTACACAGCAAATGGATGGAAAGAGATTCAGATAAAGACATTTAAAAAAATATAAAGACATATAAAGTGCTATTTTTTAAATATAAATTCTTTATTTAAGCACCATGATTATGACCATGATTGTAGTTGGGTTTCAGTCATAAACAGAACACCACCCTTCACCAGTGCAACATTCCCAACAGCAATGCCCCCCTCCCTCCCTCCCACCCCCTGCCTGAATTCGAGATAGGCATTTCACTACAGTTATATATATTTTTAAGTTTAGTAAGCTGTTTTTGTTTCTTTACTTCCTAAAGGATAAGTGTTAAAAAAAATACAGTAGTAATGGTGTGAGAGTGGTAATCGCCATTGTTTGCAGAGAGCCAGCAAAATATGGAGAAAACAGAAAAAAAGTGTTGGCCTAATTACAAGGATTCCTCACCCCTGAAGTTTTCTGGCATAAGACCGATTCTGGGCTCCAGGCATAACAGGCTGTCCAACCCCTGAGTCATTCTCCGTGATCCTGGTGAAACTTTTTGCACATTAGCTGTTGCTGGTGCCAGGTTCCTGTAGTTAAAGATTCTGGTTTCTGCACATTTCCTTCATCGAGTCAGGTTGAGGGACTAGTTTCACTTCACAATTAGATGAGGAGACACCTATGCTGAAAGCAGGTTGTTGCTGTTGATAAGTCGTCTGGGTGTCAAGAGAGCACTATTTGGAGTAAGTCAATGCCAGAGCAGTGGTAGGGTTTTCCCCGATAGAGGTTTATAAAGTGCTATATTGAAACAAACACTAAAAACAAACAAACAAAAAAACAACACCATCACAGTATTTCCTACACTGTGGTAAAAAAGTATTGTTTATCAGAGAGAATAATAATGGAGGGTTGGATAGATTCAGTAAAAAGGGCCAATTGTGTGATGGAAGATGAGTATTAGATTTTGAATAATGATCACAAAGAATGCATGTAGATGCCCAATTACAATGCCCAACACTTATGGAACAGTGTAAACCAGTGATACATCAGCTAAAATGATTTTAAAAGATATTGTCAGATTTTTGAACATAAGAATTAAAAGGAGCTTTTCCAAATTTCCAGAAAAAAATATCTAGACTGAATGTCAAGAAGCAGAATGGCTTCGGCCTCAGGAATCAACACAGGCTCTGCAGGACAAAAGCAAGAGAAAAACTGTTTTCTACATAGGATATTTTATATCCTGAGGATTTACTGGCTGAGACAGTACAGAATACATAGCAGCAAATGTAGAAGAGAAAAATATTTAAAAACATTTTAAAGCTTCAAAATTCTTAGGTTGAAAAATTAACTTAATAAAAAATGGAGAGAGGCCAGAGTGATAGCACAGCAGGTAAGGCATTTGCCTTGCACAGGTTCAATCCCTAGCATTCCCTATGGTTTCCCCAAACTTTCAGGAGTAATTTCTGAACAGAGAGCCAAGAGTAACCTCTGAGTGCTGCTGAAGATGACCCAAAACCCAATAAACAAACAAACAAATAGAAATTAAAAAAAATGGAGATTAGTTGCTGTCAGATAATCCACTTCTGCTTCAGAGAGACTCTTAGGGGTTCCTAGACCAAGATAACTACCATTTCATGCTTCCCTTCTTCTGTCATCTCTCCTCCATCCAGTACCCCTAAAAAACTCTTTTGCCTAGCATGTACTTCTAGCTGCAAGAAAGCAAATAAATCATGTTGTCTTTTAGATATGAGGTAAGTTTCATCTTGCCTCAATTCTAAGACTATCTAGGTGGGACTTGGGGCAGAAACCTAAGTAAAGATGGTAAGGAGACCAGTCTTGAGATCTTGTATTTGGGCAGGATTTGAAAAGAAAACTCTCTAAAAATGTACATTTCTACCATTTTAAATGATACCAATGTGATCTAACTTATTTTAAGTATAAAAACAGGAATATTACTTATACCCATCAAGCATTATTGGGGAGAGGGGTTGGAGGACTAGTGCATACTAGGACTCTGAATCCAAGGCATTTTTTCAGTTCCTCTGGCTCTGTGTGTACTGAAGCAGAACTGAAAAATTGTTTCCGCAGAACTTCATAGGAGTGATCACATCAGGTTTGACCTGTCCAGTATTATGGAGAACCACTTGCACTTAGTTGATTTAGGGCTTCTAGAATTGCACAATACTGCTTTTTTTTTTTAACTTTTATGGAGTGCTTCCAAGTATTCTCAAGAAAACTGGGACCCCCACTGGCAATTCTCAACAACCCAGACCTGTAGTTCATCAGGCCTGAGGATGCTGCTGTACCCAAGATTACCTGGGCAACCCCACTAATACTGGAGCTTCTTTAGGGCTACAAGCAGTGATGCTGAGGGACTGACCTCTGCTGCCAGGGATTTACTAGATATTTACTAGACATGCATTCTAAGTGCTGTACTATTTCCCAGCACTCAGCACTGTTTTCTTAAAGAACTACTCTTAAAGAAAATATTCTTCAAAGATTCTTAGGGGCCAAGGAGAAAGCTCAGAGGCCAGGGGCACATATTTTGAATATTCAGGTATGTGAATCTCATTCCTGGCATTATATGATTCCCTAGCACTGAACTGTAGTCTCCCTCTCTGATACCACCAGCACCACTGGGCATAGCTCTGATGGTCCTCAGCATCAGGATTTGAGCAGCACTACATTCTACATTGCAAGACTGGACGATCAACCTAGTTGATCAAGTATAGCTATAAGTGGGAGTAGGTCCCCTAAGATTTTCCTCCAAAAAATAAAAATAAAGAAAAAAATCTTCAGTCTTCCCAGGGCAGATTTTTCTGGATAAGAGCACAGTGACACACTGGTGCATACTTTCTCAAGGTTCATTGAATTAAGCCTTTCAAACAGGGCATAGTCAATTATGTGACAAACTTTTAAAATGGCTTCAAATTTTGTCCTTTGATAGCTTTTGTGGACATGGAACAAATAGTAAATGAGATCTTGCATGCAGAGATTAAGCACTAAATCTTTTCTCTCTCTTTTTTAGACGATTTAAACACCTTAATTACAAATATGATTGTGGTTGGGTTTCAGTCATATAAAGAACACCCCCTTCACCAGTGCAACACTCCATCAACAATTTTCCAAATCTCCTTCCTCCCCATCCCACCCCAACCTGTACTTGATACAGGCTTTCTACTTCCCTCATTCATTCATTTTATTATGATAGTTCTCAATATAGTTATTTCTCTAACTGCACTCATAACTATGTGGTGATATGTAGTGAGATGGAACTTCCAGCCCTCCTCTCTTTTGTCTCTGAGAATTAGTGCAAGAATGTCTTTTATTTTTCTTAAAATCCATAGATGAGTGAGACTATTCTGCATCTATCTCTCTTCCCTCTGGCTTATTTCACTCAGCATTAAAAGATTGCATGTACATCGTGATAGGAAAAATTTCATGACTTCATCTCTCCTGACCGCTGCATAATATTCCATTGTGTATATGTACCACAGTTTTCTTTAGCCATTCATCTGTTGAAGAGCATCTTGGTTGTTTCCAGAGTCTGGCTATTGTAAGTAGCACTGCAATGAATATAGGTGTGAAAAAGGGATTTTTGTATTGTATTTTTGTGTTCCTAGGGTATATACCTAGGAGTGGAATAGCTGGATCGTATGGGAGCTCAATTTCCAGTTTTTGGAGGAATCTCCATATCACTTTCCATAAAGTTTGGACTAGATGGCACTCCCACTAGCAGTGAATAAGAGTTCCTTTCTCTCCACATCCCACCAGCACTGCTTGTTCCCATTCTTTGTGATGTAAGCACTAAATTCTTAATCAATGAATGATAAATTACTAATAACATTAACCTGGAGTTTGCTCTAAAAAATTTCCTTACTAGATGGGACTGGAGAGATAGCACAGTGGTAGCACATTTGCTTTGCCCGCAGCTGACCCAGGACAAACCTGGGTATTTGATTTTCAGCATCCATATGGTTCCCTGAGCCTTCCCAGAGTGATTTCTAGCACAGAGCCAGGAGTAACCCCCTGAGCGCCTCTGAGTGTGGCCCAAAAAAAAAAAAAACAAAAACAAAATTCTTACTAGAAAAAAAATGAGATGTAGAAATCATCTCTTTGCACTTAAGTATCTAGAAAATGAGGCAAAAAAATAATAATTCCCTAAATGCCTTTGTCTACCTAGAGATTATCAACAAATAAAATTTAGTTTCTTAGCACTACTTCTAAATACCCTAAAGGCCCAACTCTAAGAAAACTAGATATACCAGAGAATTAAAGCTATAAAACAAAATGAAACACATAAAGCTAACCCTTTCCCCCTTTTATTTTAGAAATGGGTTCCTTAATTTGATTTCTTTCATCCATGGGGAGAGACCATACCACAGATAATTAATTAGTAATTTTTGTCCAGTGTTTACCATATGCCAGTTTCATATCCAAGCAGTATAATGAGGTGATTTCATTTAACCTCACTAGAGCATTTATAAGAGACAAATACATTTACTGTTCTCATTTTACAGACAAGAAAACTAAGACTTAACCCTTAAAAAGTAAAGTATAACTCAATCGTAACTTTTCCCAATTCAGTTACCTGCGTTACATGGGATTCCCAATCCCCCTGTGCCATGCTCTTCTAGGAGATGTCCCTCAATATAGAAATGATAGGGAACCCCGATCACCAGTATGGCCCAATTATAAAGGAGAGAGAGAGAGGGAGAGAGAGAGAGAGAGACAGAGAGAGACAGAGACAGACAGAGACAGAGACAGAGAGACAGAGACAGAGATAGAGAGAGAGACAGAGAGGGGAGACAGGGAGGGAGAGAAAAAAGTGAAGGAGGGAGAAAAGATAGAAATTGAGTCTTACTAAATTGTTATAAGGAGGGAGACACCAAATCAATACATGAATGGTTATCCCAACAGTCAATTTCATGACATCATTGTGATTGGCCTTAAAGTGAAATGTTCATTGACCTCTCAGGGCCCATTTATTTCTTCCCAGTAATAAATAAATGGAAATTTATTATTCCCAGGTTTCTAGTAGGGAACTTTCTACCTACCTAGGAATATTTCTTTTTGTGTCAGTATATAAAGCTTTGTGGGTAGCAGTTGTGTCCATGAGACCTTGAGGCAGAAGAACTAGACCTGTAGGACACCCGCCTCTTCCAAATCGAGGATCTATCCATGTTACACACTCCAAACCCTTCAGAGGCAAGGATTGCATTTGTATCTTCTCTGCTAAGGCTATGGAAGCAAAGAAAACTGTCCCCCCCAAGTTTTACCTACTCACATTTTTCCACTTTATTTTTCCTCCTAAATCTGCCGATTCCTTCGGGGGATCAGCCTGTACTATAATACTTGGTAAGAATTCCAACCAACCTCTGAAAATTGATTGCTTCTATAGTTATGTACTTGCAAGAGATAGATTTAAAAAAAGCGGCCATCAGCCATTTGAAGGGGAACCCAAAACGATCACTGAATATTAGTGCTTACTTTTAGGCAGTTTCATTCATTTCCCACTGTTAAAGTCACATTTTCACTAAACTAAGAATTGGGGATAGAAATGAACTTATCTATCTACATTGGGCCATTGCTCATCTGTGTGCTTTTTTCAAGTGCTTCCAGCTGACCTAATCCCAAAGAATCCATGAGGAGAAGTACGGAATAGACTCATCAGGGGAAGAACATGAACTTGAAAATGAAATGCAACAGGGTTAAGCTAACCACTCTGCAACTGATTCACAAGGTCACCCAAACTCTTGTCTGCAAAATGTAGGTAAAGCCATTTGTTTGTTTTTGTCATAACTGTGATAGGAATGAAATGATTCACATCTCTGCTAGTTGCTGGTGTCATATTCACCTCATAATTTGCCCTGCATCACTGTAACTATTAGAAATGGCAATTTTCAAAAATGTTGTAAAGACTCACACAATTTCACTAAAGTTTCCTCTCATGGTCAATGAGACTTCAATTTTGTAGGTTGTATGTCCTATAGATTTGCCAGAAATAAACCTAGAATTGTTAGAAGAATCCATGATATTAGAAAATAATATTTGATTTTGTGAATGTATTATGAGATTATGATTCATAATAATTTTAGTCAGTGATTAAGACTGTTATGACCAAGGAAGGACAGGCTCTCTCAGCACTATGTAGCTCAGCACCTTGCCAGAATAGCCTAAGAGCTGGTAGAAAACCACTTAGCTGGAAGAATGCAGAAGACATTGAAGAATATTATGGCTTGCACTGATGGCTTTCAGTTTTCTGAGGCTCTAAGGGTACATCACAGCTCTCTGAGCAGCCTTTTTAAATTGATCTGTTTTGCTTCAAGTTCCTTTGGCCTTATAGACTACCCATCATGTAACTGAGAATCTATAAACAAATGCTAGAAACAAGGACCCTAATTGATCAACTTTCAAGTTTCTTTCAGTGAGTTTTTAAAAAAACTCTGTTCCATGTATAGTTTTATTCATGCAGCTCCCTTCAGAAGATCTAAACTCAACCCTGTGGCAGAAAAGTCAAGGCAAGAAGGCAGAGGTGCTTTTCTAGATAAGAGTCAGCATTTGAAGAACTAACAGTGAGAGCTACAAAATTAATGGAATTTTCAAACATGTAGGATGGAGGAAAAGAAATGGCAGCCAGGCTATGAAGCAATGCCAATCCCAGTGTACATAGTACTGTGCACTTAGAAGCTTTGGTTAGATTGCTTGAGTATTGACACAGTCTTGAAAACTGAGACCCTTCAAAGGGAGTGAAAAGAAAAAATAAGTTTAGAGAAACGTTTACATAGAGGTTTCCCTTGGGTTCAAGCTGCCCTAGTAAATTAGCATCAAGCCAATGTCCTGAAATAGGGTGGTGAGAGTTGGTTTTACTGGCCTCACACAATGAACACAGTCAATATGGAGGTTGACTGGTTTTCATTTGGAAGAAATTTACATTTGAGCTGGCCTTATCCTCCCAACTCCTACCCTCCTATCTGCTTGCCTCTATCACTCTGAGACCCACGTATTTGCAAAAATACCTCCACTGTTCTTCCTCCTTGTGGCTTGGCTATAAAATTTCTCCTTCTTCCATCTCAAGCAAAGCTACACTTCTTAAATTCAGATTGCTGTCAATAAAGAGTTTAAAGAGAAAAAGTTGAGTGAACTAATTCACACTTAGAAGCAAATAAATGCCAACTTCAGGGAGGTGTTCTAATCCTTTTTACAAATTCAAGTATACCAGTTATGTTATGCAGGTTTAGAGTTTAAAAATTAATCTCTTAAGTAGTTGCATTTCAGCTGCTAAGACTGAATGCAAAAAAGGTTTATACTTTTTAAAAATTGCAATATCAGTGCCCTTATCTGATAGTAATAAAACATGTTGTTCTGAGAATAATATTGTAAATACCAAAATATGCAGAGAATCACAGTCAGAAGAGTTGTATGGCATGCAAGAAATGAACCACTTTTAAACTCCTATGTCCTAGCCACTTCCCGTGACCTCTTGAAAAAGGAATTCTCAGGGGTGGCTTCTCACTGCTACTCATACTGTATTCTCCTTTTCTTTTTTCCCTGAGTGCCAACTTAGGATCCTCAAGTCCTTTGGGAATGTGAAAAAATGGTGTACCCTTGGTTAATTGAATTTCACAATTTAAATAATCAATATGAAAACTGATCAAAGATTCACTATTATTGCTAACTCTAAATGCTTTACTTAATTTATTCAACAAGTGTTTGTGTGCCAATCAGTTTAAATACTAAACATGCATCCATCCATTATTTAACCTCTTATTTGTCAAGTACAGTTGTAATTTCCTCATTCATTCTTTCAACAGATCTGGGGGCTTCCTATATACCAGACACTAATCTAACTGGGTAGTCATCAGCTTTTATGGAGATAAGATTCAATTAGGAGTTTCCAAATGATGTATAAATGATCAAAAAATAAAGTTCTTTGGATGATATTAAGACCTATGGAGAAAAGAATGCTTTTGAGCAGCAGATGGTGCTGGTGGTAGATTTTGCTATAGACCTCATTGATGAGGGGACATTTGAATAGACACATGAAGGAAATGAGTGAGCATGTATGACAAAATTAATTAGAAGGAAAAATGGTCTAAAACCTGTGAAGCATGCTTGGCATATTTGGAAAAGCAGCAAGAAAGGAATTATGGATAAGAGTGATGAGAGAAGAGGAGAGTGATGAGGTCAGGCAACCTGAAGATAAAGTGTGGCAGGCATATAGGACTCAGGAAGGATGTGGGCTTTTACTTAGTTGAACAGGTGATGCCATTATATTTAATTATAGAAATGATAAGATTGAGATGTCTCCTCTAGCTATGGTGTTGAGAATAGCAGGTGGGTCCTCAGATATGGGGCCCATAAAGTGGCTGGTGTAAGAATCCAGGCATGAAAGTAGAGGAGTTCTGCTTTGTGATAATTACTCCAGATGAATGGAAAATATCCTACCAGGTTGAATCTTGAAGATGTGACCATAGGAATTGCTAATGAATTTGGACATGGTAAGGAACCGGAAAGATAAGTCCACAATGAGGTCCCAAGGATTTTGTCCTGAGCTAATAGGATAGATTTCCCATTTGCCAAGGGTGGGGGGTGAGAACATTGCTGAAGAAACAGTTTAAGTTAACAGATGAAAAGACAGTGTAGGGGCAGGATGAATTTTAGTACAGAGATTGAAGCAGGCATTTGGGTGTTGGTCTGCATTTCCAGGAAAAGTACAGGCTAGGGAAATTAGAAAGCAGAGATGACCTTTAAAACCCTGAGAGTTTTACAAATGAGCTAAGTGTGAGTAAAGTTGAAAGAGAGTCTCGGGGCTGGAGGATAGCATGGAGGTAAGGTGTTTGTCTTGCCTGCGGAAGGATGGTGGTTTGAATCCCGGCATCCCATATGGTCCCCTGCCAGGAGTGATTTCTGAGTGTAGAGCCAAGAGTAATCTCTGAGAGCTGCCAGGTGTGACCCCCCCCCAAAAAAAAAGAAAGACAGTCTCAGTATATAGGTTCAGAGCACACTGATGTCTTGAATAGCATTATTAAACTTTTGTCCACCTTCAGGCCAGCACCTGTCCTGCATATGGTCCATATACACAAGCCATAATAATCATGGTGGTAGACCTAAGGTTCGCAACCTTTGTACACAAGTGAGGTACCACTGCTCTGTAGTCTGGTGGGCTTCAACTACTAGTCTAGAAAATGAAAGAAAGGAGAAGGGAAATACAGATAAAAAGTGGGGATTGAAAAGAAAAATTTAAAGAAATTAAAGAAATTTTCAAGAAGAGGAAATGGTCAGTTATATCCAATGCTGCAGATTGGTAAAGCATCTCCCTAGGGAAATTGCTTGCAGACATGAATAGAGTTGTTCAAAGGAGTTATTGGGTAAAGAGTCAAGATTCGGACTTGGACTGGTCAGGGAGAGTCTTATATTTCATTCCTTGAAGAAAGTTCTATTATTTTCTATTATTGTTGCTTTATGTATCAAAGAACAAAGTTTTACACACACTGTTTGTGAGGGGGCTCAGATTCTCCTCAAACAGAACTCTTGAAGTGTGGAGTCTGTTGTCATTATCAGTAAAGGATCTCTTCCTTTTCGTACTCACCAGGCTGAATCCAGTTATTTAAATCTCACCCAGGAATCTCAAAGCATAGAGACAAGATGAAGTTGATTTCAACCAGAAGAGATTTCCTGTCCTTTATTTTTTTCATTGGGCAAAGACAAATTCCTTCAAAATCATCAGTCTACTTGTTGTCACAATAAGTACAATTCCGTTGCCCTAGCTACATCCAGTTCCATGCTGGTCCAGTGGTGATCACTTTTATTGGTTCTTACAGGAGGAGGTACATTCTCTTAGTAGGAATTGATCCAGAATTGATCAGCGAAGAGGTCAATAAGATGTCTTTGTTTTAACAAATTCTCTGTACTGGATTTTCATGGAGACTTGGCCAGCCCAATTCTCAGGTAGTGACAGTCTAGAAGTATAACAGAACTCAAGTCTAACCAAAAAAAGTTATGTTAAGGGCAATAACAGCATTGAGATACTTGCCTGAAGGATTTTTCTAAATCATAAAATCGAAGCTATAGCTCAAGTGTTAGAGTGTTTGCCTTGCACGTGCTAAACTAGGATGAACCGTGATTCTCCCCTGGCATCCCATATGGTCTCCCAAGCTAGGAGTAATTTCTGAGCGTACAGCCAGGAGTAACCCCTGAGAATCACCAAGTGTAACCCAAAAAGCAAAAACAACAACAACAAAACCCCAAACAAACAAAAAAACCCAACTTTCTTGTTGCTTAAATCTTTCCCACAGAATGGAGTTCAGAGGCCTCAGAGATAGATCTGATTTGGAGGATAGAGAAAAAAAGTAGATTACTATAGGCAAGCCATGACAGGCAAGGTCTGAGCTGAACTGTCCTTGTAGTCATTTCTGGAGTGAGGATGATATTTAACTCTTTTTTCTGTCACTTTAACTTCAGAATGTCTTTCCTTGCACCTGGAAAGGTATTCTCAGCAGTTACTCTTAAACTTTTATTAGTGAGCTTTATTAGTGAGCTCTCAGTTATCATTCATTCACTTGGGGTTGGTGTGTGATGGTCGTGGTGGCAGTAATGAAGACAGATAGCTGGTAAAGACTCGAGTAAAAGCTAACTACAGTTGGGATATATATATATATATATATATATATATATGTGTATATATTTATGGTATATATACCCTAAAATATGCACACCTGTTTCCTATGTTTTCCCAAGTCTAGTCTTTTCAGCTTGTGTAAAATGACAAGTTTCCTAACCTAGTTCTAAAATGATCTTAGTAAGTCCATGGTTCTCCTGATCCTTTGGGAGTTTCTGTATCCTGTGCTTCTATAACCAGAGTAAAGCTGGAGGAGGCCATAAAACATTCTAGCTGAATGGAGACCCTGGGATCTTGAATATCATGAGGTGATATCAGGCTGGAAATGAGACTCAGAAATAGAATAATTGCCTTGTATGTGTGAAATCCTAATGTTGATCCTCAGCATCATACAATGCAAAAAAAAACAACAAATAAAAACAACTTATCATGAGCATACCTCTTGGGATCAAAGAGTTCTCTTGCTTGTTGAACTTTTAGACTGAACATTTTGGTGACTTAAAAAGTGCTTCCCAATAGTTCTTTGGATTTACTCTTCCTAGTAATTTGGGGTTACTTTGAGGGGGGTGAGTCACACCCGGCAACTCTCAGGGGTTACTCTTGGCTCTACGTTCAGAAATCGCTCCTGGCAGGCTCAGGGACCATATGGGATGCCAAGCTTCAAATCACCATTCTTCTGCATGCAAGGCAAACATCCTACCTCATGCTCTCTCTCCGACCCCCCAAATCATCTTTTTTTATTTACTTATATATACACAGCATATGTCTCTTTACCTTTCCTCTAGTCACATTCAAGAGAAAACTTCTTTGAAAGTGGTCACAGTTTTCAATATGAATTATTCAAAGCCTAGGACATTGATCATCCCTGTCAGTGTCACACATTAAGTACTTTAATTTCTACCTGCTTTCTTTCCTGTTTTCTACCCACTTTCCTTGTCCTTATAACACACCAAACGTGTTATGTTTGTCCTACAGAGAACAAGTGTTGTGTCTCTCTTCTTCCCAGAATTTCAAACAAGATAACTTTTATTCCTAAATTCACAAGAATCACAGTGCTTTTGCTAATCTTCTGGCCATGATACTCAGTTGGTGAGTCTCCAGCCTTTCCATTTACAGAGGAAGAAGTTAAGACACAGAAAAGTAAGTGAATTGCTGCCTAGCACACAGTTTAGGGAGAAAAACAGTTCTCCTCAGCTGAGAAACCTACTCTTGCATCTAAGTCACTAAAATAAAGGTTCAATCGTTCCCTCTGGAGAAGTTATGAATAAAGTGTGAGATGTTCAAGCCTACAATATTGAAGGAATGAGAAATGACACATACCTCCATCTCCATGAAATTGGATAGAGCTAGAGACATTTAAAGATCTAGTTTCTGCATGTTTAGAGAACTAAAGAGCTTTGAGATTTTTGAAAAAAAATGTGAACCTAATATTCATCTAAAATATCAGGATTAAGAGGTGGTACAAAGAACCAAGGAAGCTCTTTTCTGTTCAAATGATGCTGGGTTTTCTGGGTAAGAAATCTCCTGGACACATGAAATGCATACCAGCTATCTCAAATTCCTTCATAATTTCTTAGAGAAAATTTTTAGTTCTACAGAAGATTATAAATATTCAGAACACATAACTTAATTTTTTGTTTATGATATACTCTGGTGTATTGTTGACACTAGAGTTTTTATTAGATGAATGCAGATAATCAATGCTAACCTAACACACTTATGGTAAAGTTATTGCTTCCTTCGACAAAAGTAAACTTAGACTGTGAATTGGAATAATCTGCTCTCATTCTTTGTAAACAAAAGTTTACAATTTTGCTAGTCATAAATAAAGATCAAATTTATTACTTACATATTAAATAGGCATGGTTTTATCAGAATTGTGAGATGATTCCAAATGATATTTTTATTACCTATTTCTATTGCCTATTTCCAACTTTTTCTATTACTTCAAATTATTAATAAGGATTTTAATTGCAATAGAATGCATAAATAAATAAATACTTCTATTTTGACAATGATTTATTAATAGAAGTTTATTTTGTTTGGGTATAGGTTTTTTAATAACGTATAATTGACAAAACCATATTTCATTCAATTAATATACTTCGACCTGATTTTAAATTTATAATATACTTGACTCCTTGAATGCTAGAATACTAACAATATTAAAAAGTAATGAGGTTCATAGTGCATGTTTTCCTCTTACTGGCCAACAAATCCATTTTCTTCCTTAGAACTCCCAATTCTTCTGTTTATTATTCAGTTCTAAAGTTTTACAAACATTCTATTGATTCTTAAAAATGACTTTTTATGAAATTTGGAAGATGCTGGGCCAAGAGATGACTCAGTGACCAAACACCTGTCTTGAAAGTATGAAATCTGACTTCAATTCCTGGCTCCATTACAAAACCTTGTAACCAAGGGTGATCCTAGTTGTCCTATTCTTTGAATGTCCTGTTCTCTGATGTTTGGGATCCTGGAGCTAAAGTGTTCCTGCTGTCACACTCCAGTCATCATAACTCCCAGAAAGCACCATAACTAAAATGATGTGCAAGCACTGTAGCCAGATGTGTAACCACCAGCAAGCAGTTGTGTGAGCACAGCTGCATCTTCCACTAATGCATGTACTACCATGAGTGAGTGGGTGAAAGATTTAACTAAAAATGTGTACCACCCTTGAGAGCATGTTACAATAGACTAAATTAAAATAATGAAACCCCTACAAACAAAGAAACCTGTTGGGTGATCCTCAGCAACCACCCCAACTAAATAATGTGTGAGCACAGCAACTCCACATATGTGTGACATCACAATAACTTCAATGGGAGAAAGGAAAGAGGATCAAAAAAACTTTTGACGAAGGTATTGGGGTCCCATCTCTCAGTTCTTTCTAGACTGTGAAATCCCAATTAAATGAGAAAAGGAAAGAAAACTCATATAGAAAAGGAAGTTTGGTGAGATAGACAGGCTAAGTCAGTGTAGAAACTCCAGGCACTTGGCCGCCTAGATTCTCAACCACGTCTAGGCTTGAGTAGACTCTGTCTATCCCTGGGCCTAACCATAAGAGTAACTTTGTGTGAGATAGTATTTTGATCTAGACCTAGGTGGTTTCTTAATATTTCTAACAATTTAAATATTTTTAGGCATTTTTCTTTTATTCTTTTATTTTTTATTTCATTAACAGCTAAAATTGAAGGGAGTTTTATAGTAAGTTATCCTGTTATTCATTAGGTATATAACTTTGGATAAGTTGTTTAGTATGGCATTTAGTTCTCTTGACTATAACTCTTTTAGATGACATATATGGCCATAAATTTATGACCATCTTGATTTCCTCTTTTGTTTTGTTTTCTTTTTTTTGTTTGTTTTGTTTTGTTTTTGGGCCACACCTGGCGGTGCTCAGGGGTTACTCCTGGCTATCTGCTCAGAAATAGTTCCTGGCAGGCACGGGGGACCATATGGGACACCGGGATTCGAACCAACCACCTTTGGTCCTGGATCGGCTGCTTGCAAGGCAAACACCGCTGTGCTATCTCTCCGGGCCCTTTTGTTTTCTTTTCATCTGTGAATTCTATCAAGGTATATATTAAAAGGTATCAAGGTACTTTTTCAGCATAGGTTAGTTCTATTTTTTTTTTTTTTTGGGCCACAGCCATTTGATGTTCAGGGGTTACTCCTGGCTAAGAGCTCAGAAATTGCCCCTGGCTTGGGGGGACCATATGGGACACCGGGGGATCAAACCGCGGTCCTTCCTTGGCTAGTGCTTGCAAGGTAGACACCTTACCTCTAGCGCCACCTCACCGGTCCAGTTAGTTCTATTTTTATTGATATAAAGTTATCATACAAAATTCCATTAGTCCAGTGCTTCTCAAATAGTGGGGCAAGCTCCCCAGGGGGACATGAGGCTCCGTAAAGGGGGGAACATTTGACCATAGCAAACACTGTCATAACAAGCTAAGCCCCATTTTTATGTCTCTGTATGTCTCTGGAGCTGAGAGTTGCTGTGTCCTGCTTCAAACCCTGCTTCGAAAAGCTATGCATTGCAAAACGTGCTCATTGTAGCCATTAATCCAGACATCACCTCTGATTAAGAAATCAGCTCAAATTTTTTTCTATATTTTTGTTTTGCAGGTTAAAGTATTTTTTTAAATAAAGATACTATTTACAGTCAAGTGGGGGGGGCTTAAAATGTTTTTTTTATTCCTAGGGGGGCATGACAAAAAATAATTGAGAAGCACTGCATTAGTCCAAGCCATGCCACAGAATGATCTTATATTTTCATATAATGTGAAATGAGTATCACAGTGTTTAATTACCACTAATAATTTCACAGAGATAAAAAATGCTAATATGGAGTAAAGGGAATTATTGTGCATTTTAATTGCCAATTATAAATTATAGGGCAAAAAGTAGAAGTATTCTCAAAAAATAATGAAACCATCATATAATCCAATAATTGCACTTCTGGGTTTATGTCCAAAGAAAACAAAATCACTATCTTGAAGAGACATCCACACACATCCGTCAACAGTATTACTTACAAAAGCCAAGATGTAAAAACAAACTGGTGACAGATGAAAGGGTACTCTCTCTTCTTTCTTTCTTTCTTTCTTTCTTTCTTTCTTTCTTTCTTTCTTTCTTTCTTTCTTTCTTTCTTTCTTTCTTTCTTTCTTTCTTTCTTTCTTTCTTTCTTTCTTTCTTTCTTTCTTTTTTCTTTTTTTTTCTTTCTTTCTTTCTTTCTTTCTTTCTTTCTTTTCTTTCTTTCTTTCTTTCTTTCTTTCTTTCTTTCTTTCTTTCTTTCTTTCTTTCTTTCTTTCTTTCTTTCTTTCTTTCTTTCTTTCTTTCTTTCTTTCTTTCTTTCTTTCTTGTCTAGTATATTCCTCCTCAACTCACTTGCTTTCTTCCACAACCTGCAGCAGCTAGCCCTTTACTTCAGATCAGATTTTAACTACTACTATTCCCTTCAGACCATAAACCTGAAGTTGTCCTGCTTCCCTATACTTTTTTTCCACCAAAAACCAAAACATGGATTGGAATTCCTGGAGATTTCTTTAAAAAAAATTTTTTTAATGAAATCACCATCAGATACAGAGTTAAGAAGTTGTTGATGGCTGAGTTTCGGTCCTGCAATGTTCTAATACCCATCACTTCACCAGTATTATTCCTGGAGCTTTGTGACTATGATCTTGAGCCAACTCCTGATCACATCTGTCTTTCCTGAGCTAGACAATGAACACCCTAGAGCAGGAACATCAAAGGGTGACATTGCAATCACACAGAGAAAGCACTTAAAATCACATAAAATCTCTCAAAGGCTCAATCACTGCAAAATTTTCTTACTCCTAAAATGCCATATATTTTAATAGAGCATACATTTTACAAAAACTATTCCAATAGAAAAATAATTGTGCACTTGGATTTATGAGGCATTGGATTTCAGACATATTAAAATATATTTTTTAAAACAAGAGTGTATGAGGTTGGAAAGAGCAGTGTTGGCAGTTAGTATTTCTCCCTCCTGCCACTTCCTTGTGGGACAGGTACTAAACAGGTGGAGCTCAGAAACAGCTTCAGGGAAGGGCTCTGTGCTTAGGCCTTACAGCACTCCAAACCCATTCTGTCAGCACCAGGGGTAATGTTGACAGATATGAGGAGCTCAGGTCAAGCTCAAATATTAGAAAGTTGGTACAAACCCAAAGAGCCCACCACCCTTTCATCCACAGAGGCCCCACCTCAGGCCAGATCTGCTCCTTCCACCTACTTTCCAGGTTCCACTTCCAAAGAGGAAGTTGAGGAGCCTGTGGCTGCTTCTTGATGTAAGCTCTGTGAAGGCTTTCTCCTAGCTGACACCCATGCAGTGTAAAATTCTTATGGGTTTCTGTGTAGGTTCACTCCTTATACCTCTAAGCACTATCTTCACCACCCACTCAGACAGTATCCTTGATCCACAGGGATGGAACTCCTGCACTTGAAATGACCTTGAGGAAATTTTGGAATTTTCCTCTTTGCTGCTTGTCACTGGGCTCCATCACTCCACAGCAGGAAAGAATTCCTGCTTCTTCACTCTCTTCTTTCTGCCCTTGGTTCATCCAAAAGGCAGGTCCTTATTTCCTGGCCAGGAAACATAGGGTTGCCTTTCAAGTCCTTTCAGGAGTCTGATTGTGTCTCTCCTGCACATTCTTTGTTGTTGTTTTTGGTTTTTGGGCCACACCCAGTGATGCTCAGGAGTTACTTCTGGCTATGTGCTCAGAAATTGCTCCTGGCTTGGGAGGCCATATGGGATGCCGGGGGGGATTGAACCACTGTCCTTCCGAGGACATGCAAGGTAGATGCCCTACCACTTGCACCACATCTCTGGCCCAAACATTTTATAAAAAATTTTTTAATTAACACAAAAAAGTTTGGGTAGCTCAGCAACTACTTGGCCAGCGAATAAAGTGTCAGTTCTTCCTTAATAAAATTAATTCTTTTTCAACTGATGTTTTCCAGGACCCCTGTAAATTTATCTATAGTGAAAAGAGGGGCAAGTGGGAAGGTGGGAGAAGAGAGATCCCACTAATTTCTTCTCAACCTACATGTTTTCTCCTCGTAGTCATAGATGGCTGGTAGCCTTAGTTGGTCTCCTCTATGTACAAGGTAAGTGGTATGGTCCTCAGTTTTTCAATGTGGACACAATCTTTGGTTTGGTCCCATTTTGTCAGTCTTTGGTTTGGGGATTTTGACAAAAGTAGATCACAGGAGGAGTTTACTTTTATCTCTCTCACTTATCCAGTTTGATTCAACAAGCTTTAAAGTGTGTGCCTAGTACAAGGCTCTAGGATAAATGCTTGGATTACAAAAGTGAGTGAAACAACATCCTCATTCTTCAAAACACACAGCTATTGGAAAACTCCAAATGGATGAAGTGAACAGAAAGAAAGTGGGTTGCAGTTAGGGCAGAGTTTCAGATACTTGGTCACCTGGGCTCAAATTCCAACTTTACCAGGGTTAGATCTTGGACACATAGCTTGAACTTTCTGTACCTTTATCTCTTCTGTAAAGTCAGGACAATTATAGTACCTAGTGACTGTGATGATCAAACACATTCAAATGTTAAGTGTGAAGAAGGAGCCCACCACCTAGAGCAGTTATTTCCATTGAATGCAAAACATTCTTCTGTTTTTATTCTTGCCCAAGCTCCAGCTCACTCTTGCCATTTACTTCTGTCAGGTTTCCTTGAAGGTTCTAGTGACAACTTTGCATGTGTCTCTGACTATAATCTCATAGCCTAAATTCCCTTTCTTCTTTCTAGTACTCAACCTAACAGAATGTGTGCTTGAACCAGAATATAGATTTTCTTAGAGAGCATTTCTGCTCTTTTCATCAGAGTATGAATTTTAGTTCCCTATTTCAGAGGAGCTCAAGCTCCTGCTCACCTTACAGGGTCTCTATGTGGAAGCCTTTAGAATGCACATACCACCCCCCATTAAAAATCTCTATTTATTTTGGTTTGGGACCACAACTGGCAGTGCTCAGGGATTACTCCTAGTAGAGCTCAAAGAACCATATGGGTTACCAGGGATTGAACCCAGGTCAGTTGCACGCAAGGCAAATGCCCTGCCTGCTGTGCTGTCACTCTGACCCCAGAAATTAGGCTCAGAACATTTATATGAGGTTTCTTCCTCTACTCTTGAGAAATAAATTTGAGCAAGATGAGTAAAATCTCAACATAATGAGAATACTAAAAGCTCATCAATAAAACTTTATTTTTCAATATTGTCTCATCTTTGTCACAGTTTCTAAGTGGTAACTCTAATAGGGTGCTATTACTTCTGTGCTGATAATTGGGTAAAGGATGGGATGAGTTTAACAGCACATATCTAGTTGTATCCCTGGGAATTTCGGGTCTGCTGTTCCTTCCCTGGCAATGATCCTATATATATATATATATATATATATATATATATATATATATATGTATATATACATATATATACACATATATATACACACATATATGTGTATATATATGGATGCCCCATTATTTCTGTAGGGATAGCAAAAAAGTGTTTGAAGGTTTTTCTAATCCTTTCACCTCAATTATATAAAAGATGAGATTGAGTATTTATTTAGATACTGCAACCACAGATGATGATTTTTTTGAAGAATAATTGAAAATGACTCTTCTTCCTTTCCTTAATGACTTGAGATTTCAGAAACTACTCAATAAACTTTACCCTGTGGCCCAGAACTAGGGAAATAAAAGGTAGGTTATAGTACTTTCAGTCAAAGACCTAAAGGAAAAGATCAAGTTTGTATTTATCCTAGGGAGCAGAAATAGGGGTGGGGCTTGACAGATGAAGGTACTACCATATAAAATTATACTGGGAAGTACAAGGTAGGAGGGAAAAGTGAGTAGCTGGATGAGACTTAGAATTCTTTTAATTGTTGTTGTTGTTTATTTGTTTTTTTAAATAAAGCCCAGACTGTAGCTCAGTTGTGAAACACTACCTTGCATGTGTGAAGTCCAGGTTTTGATCTCAAGCAGATTGGAGATTCCAGGATGCCACATGAGGTGTCAAAGGAAGACTTCCAAAGTATTAGCAAAAAATGCCCCTGACACGAGGTTGCAAGAGCAATTCCCCTGCTGTTCCCTTTATCTTTTATTCTTCAATCCCTCTCTTCTTCTGGGGGAGCTGGAAGGGAAAGAAGTGCAGAAGCAGTGAGGAAGCTAGCCATGACCATGCACCTCACCAACTCACCATCTTTGTATCATGACCCAATCCAGCAGGAAGAAAGGTTTTTAAATTGAAAGACAAATTCGAATTTTGGAATGAACTGGACATTTTTATTACTTGAAAAATGAGGTTGTTTTTTCCAGGAGATCTGTCTGAGATTTCATCTGGAAGAAAAGCAGAAACATTTAGTTTAGTATTGAAAAAGAATCATAGCAGAGCCAGATTTTTAAATGATACAGTGATGTAGAAATAAGAGTAGGAAGAGCAGGAAGCTGTTTTCTCTGTCTGGACATCTTGTGGACAATAAGCATCATTTGGTGGGAGTATTGAAAACATGATTTTTACATTAAGAAATTTTCAAGGAACCCTCCCCCAGAATGTGATCTCTTAATCTCTCTATTTAGTTTCATCGATCAACATGGCTCATCCATGAATATGAATAAAATATGCTCAGGTACCAGAGTTAACATCTCTTTCCATCCACAGCTAAGAAATGAGCACCAAGAAGGTATGTTGGTAAAAAGACTGAGAAAATGTTAGGAATCCTGGGATTCATCAAGATTATCTCCAGAAACAAAGTGATATGGAGTGTGTGCTCTCTAATGATAGAAAGAAGTTTTCCAACTGGGGCTCTATAACTCCCTATGTAAATAGGGAATTCTATTCATCTAGGGGGCTGTGGGTGAAAAATTTATTAATGAGGACTACAGCATAAGACTAGAGTAGGTTTAGCTGGTAGTGGCCATAGGAAGGAAACACAGTTGGAGGGGGCCATGGTCAGAAAAAGGTTGAGAAACACTGATGTTAAAAAACCCAAGAAATGCAAAATCATGTGATTTGCTTTAGTGATTAGAAAGGAGCTTAAGGGCCGGATGGAGAAGGCTTGGAAAGATGTCAGATAACAATGGAAAACATATTAAAAAGTTATTGTGTCTATTGGGCCATGAGATAGTACAACAATCAGGGAACTTGCCTAACATGTGCCTGACCAAGGTTTGATTTCCACAACAAGGTTCCTAAATATTACTGAATGCAGCCAATGTGGTCCAAATATTCCTGAAACTGCAGAATTGAACACCCTCACCTCCTCTGGCCTTTACGTTGAACCACCAGACCAGTTGACTGAGAATGCTAGAGGAGTTACTGGGATTACCTCCAGAGCATCTCTTGGAAGGCCCCCTCAAAAAGCTAAGTGTATTTCATGTTTAATTTAATCATGAGTAAAATACATTGGATTTATTTATTTTGCCACTCACAACTTTCATCTTTTTTATTATGTAGAAATGACAATTTCAGTTAAATGGGGGAAAGTACAACTAATTTTTTCAATGTTTACTATTTGCTGAAATTCATAAAATGTGAAACATCTTGAGAAACATATTCAAGTTCTTTCAGAGCCTCATATACATGAAAGCGTCCATTTACAGAGGGTTCTGAAAAACTTCCACAGTGCAGATATAATCACAAAATCAGAAGCAAGATTTTCATATCAATAAGTTCATGCAAAGAATTAGGTGTTTGTTGTCTCTTAAAGGGTTAGCCCTCCCAGCTTTGGTCATATGATCATTACCAGCACAAGTCAGATATGAAGAGCAAATCAAGCTGCCTCTACCTCCTCAATATTTGAAGGTCCAAAGTGCTATGTAATTAATTGAGCATGAAGCATGCACTAGGATAATGGAAAAAACAGACCAACATTTAATAAATTAAGAAACATCTCAAGATACAAATTCATGCATTGTTGGAATTAAGGAGAGATCAGAAGAGGCCCTTAAGGATCTAAGGGGAAATTGGATTCTGAGATGGTTGAAGAAATTTGATCAAGTTGCACTAGGCAGTATTAGAGAAACCAGAGAATTTGTATTTTCAGTCAAGATGTTATTATTATTATTATTATTATTATTATTATTATTATTATTATTGCGGGGACTGGAGAGATAGCATGGAGGTAGTGCATTTGCCTTGCATGAAGAAGAAAATCCCGGTATCCCATAAGGTTCTCCGAGCCTGCCAGGAGCTATTTCTGAGCATAGAGCCAGGAGAAACCCCTGAGCGCTGTCGGGTGTGGACCAAAAATTATTATTATTGTTATTATTATTATTAGTAGTAGTATTACTACTATTTTCCATATAAGGGATCAAACCAAGGGTCTTTCACATGCAGAGCAAGTAATTTTCTGTTGAATTACATTCCTGATTCCAAAATACAAATGCTATACTGGGAGCTGAACCCAGGTCTCATCTTTATTATTGAATCACACCCCCAACCCCTCACTCAGAATTTCTTTTTCTTTTTTTTTGGTTTTTGGGCCACACCCTGTGATGCTCAGGGGTTACTCCTGGCTATGCACTCAGAAGTTGCTCCTGGCTTCTTGGGGGACCATATGGGACGCCGGGGGATCGAACCGCGGTCTGTCCTAGGCTAGCGCAGGCAAGGCAGGCACCTTACCTCCAGCGCCACCGCCTGGCCCCCACTCAGGATTTCTTAATAGTCCGTTTTTAAAGTCTACCGTTACCGGTTTGTAAGCCAAATTTTCTTAAGGCTAGGCACACCTGCACTTGTGTCACTCTCCTACCTTAAATTACAGCTTTCTATATGTAAAAATGTTGTGGTTTTGTTAGATATTTTTCTCACTGAGAGTCTGATATTGTACCCACAGTCTCCAGGTAATTGTTCTGAGAGTCAAGATTAGTCTTCTTACGAATTTGCAATTTTGGATCTGACCCTCTTTTCTCCTAGGATTTCAAATTTCTCAAAACAACTCAGGAAGTCCTGAGAACAAGATTTCCTTCCTTCCTTCCTTCCTTCCTTCCTTCCTTCCTTCCTTCCTTCCTTCCTTCCTTCCTTCCTTCCTTCCTTCCTTCCTTCCTTCCTTCCTTCCTTCCTTCCTTCCTTCCTTCCTTCCTTCCTTCCTTCCTTCCTTCCTTCCTTCCTTTCTTCCTTCCTTCCTTCCATTTTTTAACTTGACTGAATTTTGAGAGTATATTACAACCTCCTGGGGAAAAAGGAAAAAGAAATTGAAAGAAAATTTGTTCCTTTCACCACTGTTTCCCACAATTTTCCTTCTGAAGGACCAATTACTGTGACTATTTTTGAGAACATATCTTTACAGAGGCATTATGTGCATATGCTAGCAAATATATCTGTACTAGCAGATCAAGCACAACCACAATTCCTGCATAAATATTGCAGCATTATGCTCTCTAAAACACAATCCCATTTAAAAATCTTTAATAAATTAAGTTTGATGCAGAATAAGCCCAGTTTTATCATGGTCTACCACATCCTTATAAAATTTTTTTGTTCGCTCTTTTTATGACTGAAACCCAACTACAATCATGTTTGTAATCACAGTGCTTAAATAAAGAAAAAAATGTTTGTTTTTGTTTGGGACTACATCTGGCATCTCTCAGGGCTTACTCCTGGCTCTATGTTCAGAGATCCCTCCTGGCAGTATTCATGAGGTCATATGGAATGCTGGGGATCAAACCTGGTTGACCACGTGTAAAGCAAAAACCCTACCCACTGAACTATTTCTCTAACCCCAGAACCTCCTTCTTTCTTTTTTTTTGTTCTTGTTTGTTTGTTTTTTGGGTCACACCTGGCAGCACTTAGGAATTACTCTTGTTTCTAAGCTCAGAAATTGCTTCTGGCAGACTCGGGGGACCTTATGGATTGCCGGGATTCGAACCACCATCCTTCATTTCAAGGCAAATGTCCTATAATCTAACTCTCAGATGAGCATCACCCTTCAGTATAATGGCCTATTCTGAGTCTCTCTACCTTCTCCCCAAACAGCCATCCTGTCTCTATACTCCTAGCTTTCTCCTCCCCTCACCCCATAATCCCTCACATTATCCCAAATTTTCATTTCAGCAGATATCCAGGAAAGATCTTTCGTTAGTTCTGGTCTGGAGTCACTGATTTCCTCTTCTGCTAATGGAAATGATTTTCATCTTCCAAGATTCCACTTTATTTATCCTACCTATTGCAAAGCCTTGTCCAAGTTTCCCAGTCATATTGAATATTTCTCCTCTCTAAGGACCTTCTCTGGCAAGTTGTTTATCCTTCAAAATGTGATTCCCTAATTTTCTTACATCACAGAGTCAAATACCCAAGGACAAATTGCCATAAATATGAGCAGTTAATTTTTGATGGGAGAGCTGAGAACACGAGATGAAGTAAG